>NC_056445.1:23888710-24081210 GCF_018296145.1 Oncorhynchus tshawytscha
CGTGATGTGTGGCTTAGACAACGCTAAGACTGATAGTGTGATGGTTTAAAAGTGCTCCTTCAAATGCTAGCTTTGCAGGACTCTTCATCTCTAACTTCAAGCATATGTGCACGGCTGCACGCACACAAACCACGAGGGCCAGATACAAGCCACACCCCCCATGAGGGCTAGACAGACACACACACACAGCTCTAGGCCAAATCTCCCAGTGTACCCAGCACACAGCAGAACAAGGCCCCTTGTCTTTCTTGTCTGGCCAGATTTACGTTTTCTGTCTTTTATGAGGTCACTTCTGAGGCTGGCCTGACACCACATGATTAGCGTAGGCAAAACAGAAGCCTTTGGTTAGTGGGGCCGTGAAAATGTTCTCTTTAAATGTAACAGTGCTGGACTTTGAAGATTTAAAAAAGTGTTTATTGTTGGATTCTGCTTTGGTTTTTGTCATTGAGGACGTGTGTGTGTGTGTGTGTGTGTGTGTGTGTGTGTGTGTGTGTGTGTGTGTGTGTGTGTGTGTGTGTGTGTGTGTGTGTGTGTGTGTGTGTGTGTGTGTGTGTGTGTGTGTGTGTGTGTGTGTGTGTGTGCGTGTGTGTGCGTGTGTGTAGGAGGGGGGCAGGGTAGTCTGGCTGTAATAAAATGATTCTAATTGGTTCAGGCATTAGCATTCTGGTTCCATTATTCAAGGGAAGCCCTTTGTGTGAAATCAATTGTGTTCAAATATTAAAATATATTTTTTAAACAGAACCTAGCCTCAGTCTATCGATGAAAGGTTTATTTCCTATTCCGTGCTAGTTTACTGAAGAAAAAAATGTGCTGTGGAAATCAAGGATTTCCTAACAATGATTCTGAACTTAAGCGGCATTACACAATATGTTATTCAACAACTAGGCTAATCATTCCTCTCCACCCTCCCCCCACTCCCCCCCCCCACACACACACACACACACACACACACACACACTAATACGATTGAAACTCAATAATACATAAACTGAGCTGAGCAGTGAATAATGTATAATGTTGCAAACTTAGGTTTGACTATGCGACTGGGCTTTGAGAGACATAGTAGCCTGAAGTCACAGATTAGATGGAGTGTTACAAGACGAGGCTTTCAATTATGTTTTAAATCACTGTGGCTTTTTGAGAAAAGGTCTGTGGGTTCGCACCTACGCAGGACTCATCTAGATTACTGCCAGGTCTTCCATGGAGCTTTAAAGTCAACTATAAACCATGACTTACCAAAGGAGGCATCTAATAAATCCTGATGTTGGACAAATGTGTTAAATGTTCCATTCTAATGTGATGAGCCATAAGGAGACTACCACTGTTAAAGGTGCACCATGCAGAAATCGTCCGCCATTTCCTGGTTGCTAAAATTAGAATAATTTGCCTAATTTCAGTTTACACAACAAAACAAGCAAGTATAGTGTAGAGAATCATTGCACCATCTAAAACACTGTGAAATATATTTTCCACAAACCAAAAACATTGTATTTTCAGCTGTTGGAAGCTGGTACAAAAACCGAAAGTAAAAGAGGCAAAAACTAAACTTAAGAATGGGAAGCATAGAAATAGCGCACATAGAACAGATTTTACAGCTTCTTAGACCTGGTTTTAATGAGAATGACAGATCTATAACTAACACTTCTATGCGAATTTGCTACGCCCAAAACTTCATATTGCAGCTTTAAAGTGCTACTGTGGTTATTAAGAGCCCTTATGGGTGGACGAAACACCAAAACATCACAAAGATGCCACAACACAAAAATTGAAATCTGTCTCACACCATGTAGGCCTACACATCTACACCACACACACACATCCCAACAGACTTCCATGACATCATCCCATTCACCATGACAGCAGGCAAGACATCAACCCACACAGCCTGTAGGACCTGAAGAAACAACAAGCCATCTGTTTGCTGAAGATAAAAGACAGCATTGCAATGCTGCCGTCTTAATGCGGCCTTCTATGGAAGCTCCATGTAATACGCCCTTGGGCCAGCTAAGTATTCCTGAGACAGGCATGGAACAGAGCTATGTACGGCAAACACACACACACACAGCACACACACACACACACACACACACACACACACACACACACACACACACACACACACACACACACACACACACACACACAGAGTTGTACCAGGACTGGACCTGACGGATCTATTGCCATGGTGAGAACCTCATCAAGGGGGACGGCCAGCGGCCTTGAAGTACACTGCAGTTTACCTTTTGTTCTCAGTAATTAAAAGGGGATTATCTGTTTTTCTCCGGCGACGCAATTAAGCCCACTCTCTTGTCTATGTACAGCAAAGGACCACCGTCAGGAGTTTGAAATCACTCCCTGCTTTACCGAGTCATTTACTATCAGAGGACAGAGACATAATAAGTCAGCGGCAATACCATTGAAGTGCCAGCTAGAGGTCATTCAAAAAATGTCAAACATTGATAAATAATTAATATACTATTGTCAGTGCAGTGGGTTGCCAGGTAATGACAAGGACCAGTGAGGCAAGGTGAGTGTTCCAGAGTCAGGTGAGCCACAGGTCACTGAGCTGAGAGTTTGGAATGAGGTCATCAGGCACGTGTGGGGGGTAGCATTGTTAGGTGTAAAGAGTGCTGCCAGGTGAATGGTCAGGAGAGATGATAGAATGTTACCAGGGGGATAGCATTGTTAGGTGTAAAGACCTGATGATGATGACAAAAGCTAAAACGTAACCCATGGAAGGCCCCGGGACCGGGTTTGGGAAACCCTGTTATATGACAATCTGATTCTGAACATTTAATTTCCATCTGCAACATTTTGACCCACTAAATAGTATTGTAAAAAAGCTTATCATTATGAGGTGATCACTGCCAGATGTTAGGTTGCCAGGTCAGTTGCCAGGTCACCTCTGTGTGAGGCTTGCTAGGTGAGGTGGGGGTTGAAACTCTGTAGCCTGCATATTCAGCATTCTCGGTAGCCATAGCTTTGCAGAGCTCCCAAGCAAGCCTCATAGATAACAATGTCTGCATAGAAGGGAATTGAGGAGTCGTTCTGCCTTTTCCGAGAGGCGTTTTGAATAGGGATTAGAGGGGGAAGCGTGCATGAGAGAGGATGACCTACTTTTAATGGGAATTCTAATTTAGTGTGGGAGCTCAGAGGAAAAATGAAAGCCGAGAAGATATAAGTCGTTTTCCAACCAGTTGTGCTCTTTTAACGCATTTTTTAATAAAGGGGTTCAATATGAACGTAAATGGAGGATTCTGGGGGATTCCTTTAGGCCCTTTTTTTCAAAACCCTTCATCTTTGGTAGAAATCGCTTCTATTAAAGGCTCTAACATTTCAGATGACGGCAATTCAGGCACAGCTAATCAATCTTTCCCTCCGATTTGTTTGCATTCCCACCGTAATGGACCCTCTATATACAAAAGTAATTCATCTGCGGTGGCAGTGAACTTATTGGACGGAGCTGGTTCAATCTATCTTTCCTGACCATACTGTCAAAACATGCATTTTTCTAATACTGGTGTAATTAAATGTCATATTTCAAGGGACGGAGACACGCCAGAAAGACATCGTGGTAAAGAAATGAAACAAATATTGACTCAGACAAACATCAGAGGTTGCAACTGGCTCGCTGGTCTCGCTTTCTTTGGTTTTCCCTTTAAGAAATGACAAAACGGGGCATGTCAATTATAGACATAGCCTGGTGTGACTGAGGGAAGACTAGCTCGAACACGTCAGCACGAGTCCGACTCACCCTCCGTCACACTAGGCACAGTAACGCATTCAACTATGATGCACCCTTTGAGAAATATAGCCTAACTGCACAGGTATACACAACTCCTGCATGTTCAACAATGTACTGCATTGTTGGGGAAGGGCTCACAAGTTAAGCATTTTACTCTACTTGTGCATGTGATAAATAAAACTTGAACATTTGAAACTAGAAGCACACAGATAATGTCAGCAGCCATCCAACCCAAAACCGCCCTATACACACCATTCCATCCAACCCAAAACCGCCCTATACACACCATTCCATCCAATCCAAAACCGCCCTATACACACCATTCCATCCAACCCAAAACCGCCCTATACACACCATTCCATCCCATCCAACATCTCCCTATACACGCCATTCCATCCAATCCAAAACCGCCCTATACACACCATTCCATCCCACCCAAAACTGCCCTATACACGCCATTCCATCTAACTTAAACCACCCTATACACGCCATTCCATCCAACCCAAAACTTCCCTATACACACTATTCCATCCCATTCAAATGTACACACTCCGTGCTCAAACAGACAGAGACAGACAGACAGACACACGTGTGCAGTACACACTCCCCAGGGTCCCATGAGAGCTGGAGAGGATAGATTGAGGGTTGGACAGGATAGAACACTGTGTTCGCATTCAAAATGACTCATCCTTCACTCACATACACCCTCCCCCCAAAAACACACACACACCCACCCTCCCCACACACACCTACACACAAACCCACACAAACACCCACCCACCCATCCACACACACCAAAAACAACATAAACAAAACAAATACTATCTATAATCACAAAGAGGCAAGGGATACACACACATTTGGACTCGTCTCGAGGACCCATTAAAAAGTGAGACAATCAAATCCCTTAAAATCCAGATTGGCATTGACACCCCAACGTCAGGGACATTCTTTACATTTTAAAGTAAACACGGTGCATGTTTCTTCCAGCCATTCATTAGCTCATCTTCAGTGTTAGGGCCCTGACCAGATGTACTCCACCTAATGCAATTCCTCATAGATTGGGTCTACCTCCGGAGAGCCTAATGTGGAAACTTCCATTCAGGAACGGACACCGAGCCTCTCGCAGGGGCAAAGGCAGGCCGAGGGTGAAACCCAAATCGATGGCGCAACTCTCCCAGACTGAAAGAGAATCTCTCTTGGTTAAAGATTTCCTCCCTCCCTCTCTTCTTCGCTCCCCTTCACGGGAAATGGAGAGCTGAGAGTGGGTGATGTCATCGTCAGGATCGATAGGATGAGAACTCTTAATGTGATTTCTGTTGGAATCATCATAAGCCCTCTGGGTCCTCAGTGGAGCTTAACGGTGTGATTGACACCTCCCCCTTTACTGAAGACCACTATGAGAAGAGGTACAGGGGTCAGAGTGGGTGGGGATACAGCTGTGCTGTGCTGCACTTGAAACACATTCAAATGAGGAGAGCGGGAGGATAGATAGCAACAAGATGAGAGTATTGCAAAATATAGCACCTGTGAAAATCTCCTCTGTGTGAGGAGATTTTTACATACTCTCAATTTCTCTTCTTTTCTCTCACAGTGGAAAGGTGAAAGGGATTGTGTAATGCTCTTTGTGGTTGCAGCTAGTCTCCTTCCCTTCGTTTGACCTCCAGATGTATACATAAGAGATCAATCCAACAGACACTTTAGAGCAGGCAGCAGGAGGGGCAGCTATCAACACCACCAAGGACCCCGTGTGGGAGAACAGCATAACCCAAAGACCCAACATCGCCTCGACGTGCGGGAATGCTTGTGACACAGACTAGGCAGACCAGACCAACGTTTGGAGATCGAGAAGTCAAAGAGAGAAGTGAAAATTATTCCTTAGTTGATCATTTTCTCAAACTCTAAAGGCACTAACTAGATTGGAGACAATGTTTTAAGTAGCTGAACATGTTATTACTCCAACCTCGTGAAAGTGACAAACTAACACATTTTCATTTTTGTCAACAACAAAAAACGTTATATCGAAGAAGCGCCTTTGATTTGACAGTCTGCACACAAGGGTGTCGTTAAGGGGGGAAACATGAATGATTCATGGGGCCCTATCCCTGATCTGACAGTGGCTCCGGGCATAACCACTATGCCCCCCTCAAAAACAAAATCGGGTTTCCAGAAAAGGAAAGAAAGGAAACAGATACAGCAAATTTCAGGAAAAAAATTACTCACTACATTTTTTCCCAGAAAAAAAAACAGGGAGAACGATTTGAGTGGTAAGTCAGTGCAGACTGCCTGCCGAACTGAGTAGCCAGGCTAGCCAATATAGCTAGCTTGATAGCTTGCTAGCTACAGGTAGCTGCCTACCGTGGACTCACTCGTCTCGGTCAGAGCAGTAATTATTAACATGATGATGATGAGCTACCCCTACCAGCTATGACTAGCTAATTAGCTATTATTTAGATATCATTATAACCATATTCCCCAATATTTGTGTGATATTTGTTCGCTAGCTAGATTAAAATTAAAACCTAACATGTAGCCTTCCTATCCATACTCCAGATGCTACTACTACTGCTGTAGACAAAGATCCCAACATGTGTCTACTACATGAAGTTGAAACAGTGGACCTTGGAGGTGAGGCAGTTGTTTTGTAGCAGCTGCAGTATAACTAGACCATTTTAAAATGGTTAGGCACAAGCAGTTCGACACATATAACAACACAGAGATACACATGGAATAAACAAACATACAATCAATAATACAGTAGAAAAATCTATATACAGCATGTGCAAATGAGGTAGGATAAGAGAGGTAAGGCAATAAATAGGCCATGGTGGCGAAGTAATTACAATATAGCAATTAAACACTGGAATGGTAGATGTGCAGAAGATGAATGTGCAAATAGAGATACTGGGGTGCAAAGGAGCAAGATAAATAAATAAATACAGTATGGGGATGAGGTAGATTGGATGGTCTATTCACAGATGAGCTATGTACAGGTGCAGTGATCTGTGAGCTGCTCTGACAGCTGGTGCTTAAAGCTAGTGAGGGAGATAAGAGTCTCTAGCTTCGGTGATTTTTGCAGTTAGTTCCAGTCATTGGCAGCAGAGAACTGGAAGGAGAGGCGACCAAAGGAAGAATTGGCTTTGGGGGTGACCGGTGAGATATACCTGCTGGAGCGCGTGCTACGGGTGGGTGCTGCTATGGTGACCAGTGAGCTGAGATAAGGCGGGGCTTTACCTAGCAGAGACTTGTAGATGACCTGGAGCCAGTGGGTTTGGCGACGAGTATGAAGCAAGGACCAGCCAACGAGAGTGTACAGGTCACAGTGGTGGGTAGTATATGGGGCTTTGGTGACAAAACGGATGGCACTGTGATAGACTGCATCCAATTTGTTATTGTAACCTTTGTAGGAACGAACATTAACCCTAAAATTCCCTTTGTTTATGCACTTCCTAGTATCTAGAGGGCCCCAGGTAGGCAGAATGTCAGCAGAAAGCTGTCAGACAGACTGATGCAGAGGAGAGCAGGGAGGAGGAAGAGTAGTTAAAGAGTAGCAGCAGTACCAGTGAAGGAGTGACAGAAGAGATTGAACAAGCAAGTAATAAGGGAAAGGAAGAGTATGGACAGATTCGAAGTGAGGAAGATGAGCTTTTAGATGATCCAGCACTGTGGCCAGAGAAAGTACACGACCATGGAAGAGAAGCTATTGTTCGCAGCCAACAGGTGTGGTGAGGAGACAGAACTGTATAAATCGTGCCCCCAGACTCAGAAGGCAAGCCAGTCCCCAACTATTTACAGTACAGTAAGTCAGCAAACGGAAGAGAAAAGGTGCAGAGTGTAAAGGCATTAATTGCCTTCCATGTGTTCTTTTTCTCATGAGCAAACCATCACCCAGTTCTCTGAATAGTAAGGAGGGCTATTAGATATCTTCAGTGAAATGGAGGAGAATGTATGACAAACTACCAGAGCATGAGGATGGTGTGTCTCACAAGAACTATAACTGGAAATGGAAAAATCTGCAGCCTTCCGTAACAGCTACAAATCAAATCAAATGGTATTAGTCACACACGCCGACTACAACAGGTGTAGACCTTACAGTGAAATGGTTACCTACGAGCCCCGAACCAACAATGCAGTACAAAAAATGAATAATAAATGAATAAGAATCAGAAATAAAAGAAACAAGTAATTAAAGAGCAGCAGTAAAATAACAATAGTGAGACTATATGGGGGGGTACCGGTACAGAGTCAATGTGCGGGGGCAACGGTTAGTTGAGGTAATATGTACATGTACAGTATGTAGAGTTATTAAAGTGACTATGCATAGATGATAACAACAGAGCGTAGCAGAGGTGTAGAAGAGGGGTGGCAATGCAAATAGTCTGGGAGGCCATTTGATTAGATGATCAGGAGTCGTATGGCCTGGGGGTAGAAGTTGTTTAGAAGCCTCTTGGACCTAGATTTGGCGCTCCGGTACAGCTTGCTGTGTGGTAGCAGAGAGAACAGTCTATGACTAGGGTGGCTGGAGTCTTTGACAATTTTCGGTCCTTCCTCTGACACCGCCTGGTATAGAGGTCTTGGATGGCAGGAAGCTTGGCCCCAGTGATATACTGGGACGTACGCACTACCCTCTGTAGTGCCTAATGGTCGGAGGCCGAGCAGTTCCCATAGCAGGCAGTGATGCAACCAGTCAGGATGCTCTCGATGGTGTAGCCCTGAGATCTACAATGTGCCAAGACAGGTTGAACAGCTTTGCATTCCTTTCAATTGAAAACCAGTTAGCTAGAAAATGTAACTCAGGAATGCCCACATAATGTCTTGACACTGCAGTTGCAGTTTCACAGATGCTTGTTCTCTGTAGGTACCACATTTATGCCTGCAGTCCACATAGTTCAGGAACATTTAACATTTGGGGTATGTTATTTAGGCATATATTTAGTTATTATGCATAGGGCAGAAGAGGGTTAACCTTGTTTATAAGAATTGGTAATACATGATTTGATCTGAAACATGTATCATTGGTAATTTCTTCATTTAAACTGACTACAATACCATATATTGAAAAAGAAGTCACCAATTGTGTAGTTATTTATTAATAAAGCATCATAAAAATCTCATGACATAGACAGCTTTTGTTAACATTAGGAAGCAAAAATGTTTGCAATACTGTTTATATAGGCAAAGGATGAAGGTGGAAACTAGAATCTGCACAATTATAGTATAGAGCAGCAGAAACTTCTAGTTAGTACATTTAATAACACATATTGTTCAGTACGTTATTTTAATCTGCAGCATTCTGATTTCTATGTTAGGGGCCCGGTAGTTGTTTTTTTAATGTTTTTTTAAAATTCTGGCAACACCCCTGCCTGCACATGTGCAGTTCAGCACGTGACGACTGTTAGACCCGATGACATGTTTCTGTGAATGAGCTTAGCTAGCCGCCGTCGCCATGACATCACCTACAAGCGTTATTGGGGATTTCTATTGGAGATGCAGTTTGTACATCTTCATACTAAACCATCTTTGACAGCGTGCATGTTAGGGTTGTGTCGTTTAAACCAAGTTGGGATCCCTAACCAAATGCTTTAAATTACAGTGTGTGACCACAAAACTACCGCTAACAGCATCATCAAGGCTAAAATAAACATTTAACAAACACCTAACGCAACAATGCTGTAAGTGAGATATATGAATCTTTCTAATTATTTGCCATTGTCATTAATTAACAGTTGGAAAAAAAGAGAGTGAGACAGGGAAGTGACAACAGCGAAGTCCTGTATGGTGATGAAATGCGGACTTTGCAAGGTGGAACTGAGCTACAGTTGCAGTACAGGTGCTGAAAAAGCGGCACCGTGAGACCCAACCTGTTGCTGGCAGCAGTGCGATAAGGGACGGAGTGAGAAAATGATTGCAGTTGATATGCTGCCATGGTCAATGGTAGAGGATGTCGGCTTCAATACCCTAAATGGCATATCTAGAACCAGACTACAAGATGCTCTGTCGATGGAGAAATTGTACAATGATTGCTCTGCAAATACAAAGCGCGAGCTCTCAAACCCCATACGTGGCGTGAACAACAGATCGTTGGACGTCTATGAACACGCTGTCGTACATCACTGCAACGAGCCATCACGTTGATGGGACATGAAGTTCCACGTACTGACAACTGAGAACATGGAGGAGAGGCACAGAGAAACTAAAACGGCATTAATACCATGGTTGCTGAGTGGGTGGGGGGGGACAGCAGTAAACTGGGTGCTGTCTAGCTGGTAGGTATCCAGGACTTTGAGACATTGAACTGCATCGCCCCTTAGAGGTCACATAACAGAATGTTGAATTCATGTCATTTTATGATGTTTTTTCCTTCAACAATTAAACGAGAAAAGCAATGGCAGTTTAACGTTAAGAAGTGTTTTATATTTGTCACATACCTAGTGCATGTGAGCTCTGTGTGTATTATGTGTCAGTGTGTAGGAGTGTGTACGAGTTTGTGTATGTATGTTTTTGAAACACACAGTGCTAGAGAATAAAAATTGCCTTTGGCACATATGAAAACACGCTCTCATTCCCTCCCTCCCTTTCTCTCACTCTCTCTCCCTCACTCTCACATGGAGTCATTATTTCTCTTGCATACTCACACACAAAGCTACCCTAACACCCACACAATCATAATCATTTTAATTTCTAAAATGTGTCAAATGCTTTCAATATACAGAATAATCTAATCTCAAAGCGCATAAAATCAAATTGAAAAACCAAATTGAAAAAAATAGACACCTAGACAGGCACCTGAAACAAAGAAGAGAGCTGACACTATAAGGGACAAGGACACCAAGGACAAGGGACAAGGACACCAAGGACAAGGGACAAGGACACCAAGGACAAGGGACAAGGACACCAAGGACAAGGGACAAGGACACCAAGGACAAGGGACAAGGACACCAAGGACAAGGGACAAGGACACCAAGGACAAGGGACAAGGACACCAAGGACAGGGACAAGGACACCAAGGACAAGGGACAAGGACACCAAGGACAAGGGACAAGGACACCAAGGACAAGGGACAAGGACACCAAGGACAAGGGACAAGGACACCAAGGACAAGGGACAAGGACACCAAGGAGCACAGCTGTCAACAGAACACCTTCCTAAAGAGAAAAGTCTTTAGGCCCATTTTAAAGGAACCCAGCGTCTGTGGTTCCTTCAGGTGGTCCGGGAGGGCATTCCAGAAACACACAAACACAAGCGAACAGACACACAGACAGTTGTATTGGTGGAATAAAATACCTTAATAAATACTTAATGGACTGGCAAGGGCCTTGAGAGAAAGTGCAAAAAGAGAGAGAGCAAGATAAGAGATTTTATGATATGATGGCTACACTGACTCATAAAAGACTCTGGCCTGCCAAAATGGAGGGAGAGGGGAGAGAGAGAGAGAGAGAGAGGGGTCCAACGACAGCCAGAGAGCGCTGGCAGTTTCTGAGGGATGTGTGGGGGAGTTAATCTGTAGGGAGAAACCGAAGGCATTTTGACTAAAAGGGTAAAGCCAGGAAAGAGCAACGGGGAAAATATGCACAGAGATTACAGTGTGAGATTTGTGGGCTTAAAAGGGGCTTAAAGGGGAAGTTGTTGTTTTTTGACAACCAAATCTCTATTTTTGATGTAAAAGGCATGTTATAGGAGGGTCCATACATTTCACGTTTTAGAGAAACTTAGCCCAAACAGCAAATCACTTCCTCATCCAAAAACACCCAAATTCATCCTTTTGGAAATCGCAAAACTGTGTGTGTGGGGGGGCTTGTATTAACAAACCCCTGGGTAACGGAATTCCCAAAAGTTCCCACAATGATAATAAAACAAGGAAAATTCTCCCTCATGGGGACATTTCCCAGGCCCCCACAAGGACAAAGGCTATTTTAGGCTTAGGTGCTAGGTTTAGGATTAGAATTAGGGTTAGGAGGTTAGTTTTAGGGTTAGGAGTTAGGGTTAAGATGAAGGTTAGATTTAGGGTTAGAGAAAAGAGGATTTGGAATGTAAATCAATTCTAGGTCCCCACTAGGATAGTAAAACATTTTGTTTGTTTGTTTGTTTGTTTGTTTGTGTGTGCGTGCGTGCGTGCGTGCGTGCGTGCGTGCGTGCGTGCGACCCCAGTGATAATAAAAGGACAAAAACACATATTGGTTTGGTGCGTTTTTTTCCCCGAACTCTGACGCTTTTACCCCCTTTGTTGGGTTTGTTTGGACTGGTGTGAACACTATCCGCCCACTATCCGAACACTAGCGCACTAAACAACGCACCGTGGTCCGCCAATTAAAATGGTAGTCTCGGTCCGATTCAATTATTACCTGGTGTGGTTCACTGCATGTGAGTACGCAGTCTGGACCAAACACAGGAAAAGAAACACAGCATTATTACCTGGTGTGGTTCACTGCATGTGAGTACGCAGTCTGGACCAAACACAGGAAAAGAAACACAGCATTATTACCTGGTGTGGTTCACTGCATGTGAGTACGCAATCTGGACCAAACACAGGAAAAGAAACACAGCATTATTACCTGGTGTGGTTCACTGCATGTGAGTACGCAATCTGGACCAAACACAGGAAAAGAAACACAGCATTATTACCTGGTGTGGTTCACTGCATGTGAGTACGCAGTCTGGACCAAACACAGGAAAAGAAACACAGCATTATTACCTGGTGTGGTTCACTGCATGTGAGTACGCAATCTGGACCAAACACAGGAAAAGAAACACAGCATTATTACCTGGTGTGGTTCACTGCATGTGAGTACGCAGTCTGGACCAAACACAGGAAAAGAAACACAGCATTATTACCTGGTGTGGTTCACTGCATGTGAGTACGCAGTCTGGACCAAACACAGGAAAAGAAACACAGCATTATTACCTGGTGTGGTTCACTGCATGTGAGTACGCAGTCTGGACCAAACACAGGAAAAGAAACACAGCATTATTACCTGGTGTGGTTCACTGCATGTGAGTACGCAATCTGGACCAAACACAGGAAAAGAAACACAGCATTATTACCTGGTGTGGTTCACTGCATGTGAGTACGCAGTCTGGACCAAACACAGGAAAAGAAACACAGAATTATTATTGGTTGTTTGACTCATGACTTGAGAGCTCTGAAATCTTCTGTGTGTAGCAAGGCATCCAGGAGCACATCCATACAGATTAGGGAGACCGGGGCTGTACCGGGATACATGCTATTAACTACAGACAATTCACGTGGCAGTTAAAGAGTCTTTTGCGCTGTTTTCCTCTGATGCTTCATGATAATCATAAATGGATTTAACTTGACATTTTTGTCCAATAAACAAATGACCTTGCTGTTAGGAAAAATGTACTTACTATGACTGAGATATGTGGTTGTCCCACCTAGTTAAGATGAAGGCACTATTATCAACAGCACACATGGTCCAACTAAAACATGATTTCCCCTTTTAACCCCTCTGACTCGGAGAGGTGCGGTGGGCTACGACATTTTGGGCGCCCAGGGAGCTGTTGTTGATGGGGGTTACCTGCCTTGCTCAAGGGCAGACCAACACATTTTTCACCTTGTCAACTCTTGGATTCAAACTGGCAACCTTTCTGTTACTGGCCCAATGCTCTAACTGCTAGGCCACCTGCCACCCAGATGCTCTGTGTATGGCAGCAGTGGATGGCATCAGCAGTTGTCAATAACATTTTAGCATAGCGAGACAATGAATGTGGCCTTTCTCCTCTGTCCGGCGCGTGACGTTAACGGGGGGTGCTTGTGCCACTGGGGCAGCAGTGTGACATCATTCAAACCTTCAGCAAATCAACAAGGACATCCCAACCACCAAGTCACGACACTGAAGGGCCCCTCACAAAAGACAGAGTCACAAAGTCCAACATGCAGGGGCGGCCGGAGGACTCGATTGACCAATGTTGCAGACATCATCAACAATGGCATTTCTATGTGACTCCATAACAACCACCAAACCACCCCCTTCAGCCACCACTAGTACTACCACTACTACTAACCCCTCCAGCTCTTCACCCCTCACATCTGTCTTCACAATAGCAGGCCTGTGGCTCGGCGCCGCCCTCGGCCCCCACCAAACTGTCTGCTGAGCTTCCACGAGTTCAATGGGCCTGCTATGATGGCACCAGCTACTGTAGTCAACAGGCCGGGCTGAACCAGAGAAGAGCTGGGCGGGCTGGCCCAGAGAGGGGCGAGAGTGGGCACGTGAGAAAGACACGGGTGGGTGCCTGCAGATCATCACGAGACCAAATACAAAACACTTGTATTGGGGAACATATTAAAAAAAGAAATGCGGTACCAAGAACTACTCTATATCAACATTTCTGAGATTTGCATAGAAACTCGACACAGGACTCTCTCAGTTCCTTTATAGAACTTTAAATTAAGTCTCAGAGCAAAACAGAACCGAGCATTTGTTTTAGCACTGTCCAATTCGTTTTTAAACCACAGTGTGCAAATATGGTTCAATGTGCCACTGAATCAGCACAATCAGTTTATCAAATAGCTGGCGTCTTGAAGCTAAAATTGGGATGATGTCAACTGTGCTAATGGTTTTACAACGTACAATACGTCTAACTTCGCAAAAGGAGGAATTTGTGGTAAGTACATGGGGCAGCCATCTTTATACACCTCCGCTATTCAGGAAACACAAAAAACAGTGGGCTAAGAAAACCTACCTTTGCATGAACCCTGTTCCACTGACAAAAAAATGGCAGCCTTGCAAAGTGACAGTTTTTCTCCATGCATGCAAATCACTGTCTCCCATGCAGGTCCAGTGAGACTGCCTCAATGGGAGACAGTATCTGTTGTGTTTGCATGTCCTGGAAAGGGAACCATGGGAAAAACAGCCCCAGGACTAAGCAGTTTGTTGGAAAAAACAAGCCAGATGTCTCAGATGACCTCAGAGATGCTTTAAAAACAACAAACCGGGCCGGCGCATGACTGAGGCTGACGCTCCCCTGGGATGGACAGCATTCAACTGCTTATCCTTAAAACCATTCATGGTACCAAAACATGCCCTTAGTCTTATCTGTTGGTCCCTAAAGTAACACCACTCAAGGCCAATAATGAGGTGTGTGTGTATGTGTGAGTGTGTGTGAGTGTGTGTGTGTGTGTGTGTGTGTGTGTGTGTGTGTGTGTGTGTGTGTGTGTGTGTGTGTGTGTGTGTGTGTGTGTGTGTGTGTGTGTGTGTGAGTGTGAAAGAGAATGTGTTCGCTCCTTCCTGCTACCATACGTGTGTGTTGCGCCCTGTTGATTGGCATAAACAGTCTCCTCTGAGAGAACCATTTGACAACGATGATCTCCCTATTCAAACCAAACGAATAGCGAATCAGTCTTGCCCCTGCTTGTATTCCGAACAGAGCAAATACAACACGACCTCTGATGAACCAACCCAAGAGAGGCATGTGATACGTAAACACTGGAGATGAACTGGCATGAGTAACGCTCTAACTTCCTCTTTTGCTCTGCTGTTAACAAACACTGTTCTGCCCATGCAAATATACAAAGCCTTGTCCCAGTCCTGTTTGTGCTGTTACAGATCTGGGACCAGACTAAGAATGCAGAGATATGAGGCCCAAAGCCCTGTTAAGACACTTTATGTTTCCACTATATGTGGATATGTGGATGGGTGAGTTACCTGTATGTGGATGTGTCAGTTACCTGTATGTGGATGGGTGAGTTACCTGTATGTGGATGGGTCAGTTACCTGTATGTGGATGTGTCAGTTACCTGTATGTGGATGGGTCAGTTACCTGTATGTGGATGGGTCAGTTACCTGTATGTGGATGGGTCAGTTACCTGTATGTGGATGGGTCAGTTACCTGTATGTGGATGGGTCAGTTACCTGTATGTGGATGTGTCAGTTACCTGTATGTGGGTGGGTCAGTTACCTGTATGTGGATGGGTCAGTTACCTGTATGTGGATGGGTCAGTTACCTGTATGTGGATGGGTCAGTTACCTGTATGCGGATGGGTCAGTTCCCTGTATGTGGATGTGTCAGTTACCTGTATGCGGATGGGTCAGTTACCTGTATGTGGATGTGTCAGTTACCTGTATGTGGATGGGTCAGTTACCTGTATGCGGATGGGTCAGTTCCCTGTATGTGGATGTGTCAGTTACCTGTATGCGGATGGGTCAGTTACCTGTATGTGGATGTGTCAGTTACCTGTATGTGGATGGGTCAGTTACCTGTATGTGGATGGGTCAGTTACCTGTATGTGGATGGGTCAGTTACCTGTATGTGGATGGGTCAGTTACCTGTATGTGGGTGGGTCAGTTACCTGTATGTGGGTGGGTCAGTTACCTGTATGTGGGTGGGTCAGTTACCTGTATGTGGGTGGGTCAGTTACCTGTATGTGGGTGGGTCAGTTACCTGTATGTGGATGGGTCAGTTACCTGTATGTGGGTGGGTCAGTTACCTGTATGTGGGTGGGTCAGTTACCTGTATGTGGGTGGGTCAGTTACCTGTATGTGGGTGGGTCAGTTACCTGTATGTGGATGGGTCACAGAACTGGACAGTGTGGGAGGGCTAAAGAGGCCTAATTGAGCCATGCATCCTGGTGAGCTACAACCCGTCTCTTTGTGAAAATGGCTACAGAAGGCTAGAAAGAAACTTGAGCTGGGCTGGTGGTGTAACAGTGTAGCACATAGCCCTGATGGTTTCATATGAAGATGGTCACTATCAAAGGAAAGATACAACTCTATCTTCAGGCATTTGTTCACTTTTTCTGTGTTCACAACTCTCAATAATACTACCGATGCTGCTTGACCCCCGAAAATGAACCTTCTGTTGAGTCGACCATGATAGTGTTTGGTAGTGTGTGTGTGTCACTGTGATAGCTTAATAGATAGAATAACACAAGTTGGCTCAGTTCACACACAACTGGCTAGAGAGCGTGGGCCATTTTCTCTCTTATATCGCAGTGTGTTTACAGAGAGTCAAACGTGACTGGAGACTGACTCTTAAATGCTACAGTTTCTCTGCTACTACGACTGGCATCTGGCCATAACAGCTGTTAGGCTCAGAGCCAAACCTGGGTTCAAATACCATTTGAAATCGTTCAAATATTTTCTGTTTATGCTTTAGCTTGCCTGGAGTACCAGGAGGGTGGGGTTTCTACTTTTGGGACAGTTCTATTGGTTTTATCGTAACAGGCAAGCTCAATCGAGCACAGACAAAGTATTTAAAATTATTTCAAATAGTATTTGAACCCAGGTCTGCTCAGCGGGATATTGTCCAAACCAGTTCTGCCGCCCTCATGATCTGACCTTCGCCCCGTGGAAACCATAAATACCTCTGGTAGCAAACACACAAGTCTCAGACCATACCAGACCAGGTCATCTCAAAATACCATGCAAATATTTTTTTCCTGTGATATCTAGCGTTCCCTTCTCACTCTCTCTCTCTCCATCACTCTGAGAAGACAAGGTTACTTTAGCTCTTCCCTCGCTTTCTCCTTCCCCTTGCTCTCACTTGCGACCCCCCCCTCTAATTTCCTCTCCTACCCTATTTTAGAGCACAAGGCAATTCCTCCTCTCACTTCTGTCTTCCTACCTACACCTCCAGAAATGACTGACGGACGGACGGACGACTGACTGACTGGCTGTCCTACTGACTGACTGGCTGTCCTACATGACGGTGGTTTTTGACCAGTGGGTCAGCTGATTCCGCTCCAGCTGCTCAGTGAAAGGGAGGCAAGCATGCAGGGGAACAGAGGGCCTCATTCACGGCCCGACGGGCGGCCGAGTCACAGTGCCCTGTGAGATGACCCTTGATCTCTGTGATGCAGATGAGGGCAAACTAGGTTTCCCTAACAGCCGTGACCACATGAAGAAACACTCCATCACTCTCTAATCATAGAGAATATAGGTCCAGCTTGATGTGGAAACTAAGGCATATAAACACAAATAGCCAATAAAGGTTAATCATTTAAACGCTTGCAGTAGATACTGTATAATTGCAAAATGTAGGCTACCAGAGTTAGAATAGTACTTCTATGGAAAGTGCCCAAAGTACAATCTAATTTACAACTATCACGAGGCATATAGTGTCCCAGCAAACAGCTTTTCTTTGGAAGGTTGCATGACTTCACCTGTGTGTACTGTCCACATATTGTGGGAGTGTAGGCTACTAGATTACATTGGCAGTCAGATGATCTTAGCCTTGCGCTAGTTTAACATTCAGCCACTGCTTGAATACAGTCATGGTATTGTGTTGCTGGTGTTGCCAGTCAGCCAAATCCAACACCAAATGTTGACTACTTACTTTCTCTATTTGGTTACACCTCTAAAGGCCTATTTCCTTTCATAACATTCTACAAGTATCAGTGTAATAATATTTATACATCCATTTAGAACTAAAATATTGATCCATTTTCACTTTATCTGCAACCAAATTCTACCCACTCCCTATTTTTCTGTATTTACACATGAGGATTACTCATTGCTGAATCATTACAAAAGATCCACCACATTCTCTGAAATGAGGAAGAGGCTAACTTTGTTGTGATTGCATCACTGCTGTCCCAAAGAGGAAACTGCTCCTTCCCCTGAGACGGCAGGGAAACAACCCAGCGATGATGGATTAAAAAGGGCTTGTAGAGGGAAGAGGGGATGCTTTCACATCTCTGTGCACATTGAATGCCACAGACAGGTCTTTCAAAACATCTTAGGAGCAGAAACAATCACTTAAGGGGGTTGGTATTTGTGACATGTCTCCCCCTGCACATCAGAGAGTGGATACTCAGTAAATGGGCTGCTTATGCAGGGCAGCATTGCTACAGTCACCCATACTATTAATCTGACAGGGAAGACTGCTGTTTAGACAGTCTGGGTACAGTGAGACGGAGCGAGAGTGCGAGAGAGAGGGAGCAGGAGAGCAGGAGAGAGGGCAAGAGAGGGGAGAGAAAGAGGGGAGAGAGAGAAGAGAGAGAGAGAGGGAGCAGGAGAGTATGAGAGAGAGCAAGAGAGGGGAGAGAAAGAGGGGAGATAGAGAAAGAGGGAGAGAGAGAGAGAGAGCAAGAGAGAGGGGAGAGAAAGAGGGGAGAGAGAAATAGAGAGAGGGAGCAGGAGAGCATGAGAGAGAGCAAGAGAGGGGAGAGAAAGAGGGGAGAGAGAAAAAGAGAGAGAGAGAGAGCAAGAGAGATGGGAGAGAAAGAGGAGAGAGAGAAAAGAGAGAGAGAGAGGGAGCGGGAGAGCACGAGAGAGAGCAAGAGAGGGAGAGAAAGAAGGGAGAGAGAGAAAGAGAGAGAGAGAGAGAGAGAGAGAGAGCAAGAGAGAGTGGAGAGAAAGAGGGTAGAGAGAGAAAGAAAGAGAGAGAGCAAGAGAGGATGAGAGAGGGAGAGAGAGAAAGAGAGAGAGAGAGAGCAAGAGAGAGGGGAGAGAGAGTGTGAGAGAGAGAAAAAAAGAGAGATAAGCATCAATGGTCTTCCATCTCCGTCCTCCCTTTTTATTTGTTCCCTGTCTGATCTCTCCTGACCTCTGCACTTGAGGCAAAGTGTGTGTGTGTGTGTGTGTGTGTGTCAAAGATAATGGTAGAGGACATTGTGTACATCCGCACGCCTAGAGAGTACACTAGTCACACACGCAGACAAAAAGAGAGAGAGCATTATGTACTGTGTGTTATGGTTTCAGATCACATATCTGAGATTAACAATGGCATAAAACAGGAAGGAGTAATGTACATAAGCCCCAATAAGCCCCATGACCACAATAGAGTGTTTTCTTCACTTGTCAAAAGCCCCCGGTATACTGGTGTTGATTGTGTCTGGGTCCTGGGTGCTTTTACATTAAGCCGGAAATACAGAGAAGTAGTAGCCTAATAAAGGCACACACGCACACACACACACACGCACACAAACAAACAAACGTACACACACAGTGGTGTAAAGTACTTAAGTAAAAATACTTTAAAGTACTACTTCTACTTAAGTCATTTTTTGAGGTATCTGTACTTTACTATTTATATTTTAGACCATTTTTACTTCACTACATTCCTGAAGAAAATAATACACTCCATACATTTTCTCTGACATCCAAAGTACACGTAACATTTTGAATGCTTAGCAGGACAGGAAAACTATCTCCAATTCACACACTTATCAAGAGAACATCGCTGGTCATCCCTACTGTTTCTGATCTGGCGGACTCACTAAACATTCATGTTAAGTATATTTAAAACCAAAACCAAGTATGACAATTGGGTACTTTTTTCCACCACTGCGCGCACACACGCGCGCACACACACACACACACACACGCACATGCACACGCAGACCAGGGTCTGAGTTTTAGTGAGGTAGATGTTACCAGGGCCGTGACCAGAGTCTGAGTTTTAGTGAGGTAGATGTTACCAGGGCATTGACCAGGGTCTGAGTTTTAGTGAGGTAGATGTTACCAGGGCCGTGACCAGGGTCTGAGTTTTAGTGAGGTAGATGTTACCAGGGCCGTGACCAGGGTCTGAGTTTTAGTGAGGTAGATGTTACCAGGGCCATGACCAGGGTCTGAGTTTTAGTGAGGTAGATGTTACCAGGGCCGTGACCAGGGTCTGAGTTTTAGTGAGGTAGATGTTACCAGGGCCGTGACCAGGGTCTGAGTTTTAGTGAGGTAGATGTTACCAGGGCCGTGACCAGGGTCTGAGTTTTAGTGAGGTAGATGTTACCAGGGCCGTGACCAGGGTCTGAGTTTTAGTGAGGTAGATGTTACCAGGGCCGTGACCAGGGTCTGAGTTTTAGTGAGGTAGATGTTACCAGGGCCGTGACCAGGGTCTGAGTTTTAGTAAGGTAGATGTTACCAGGGCCGTGACCAGGGTCTGAGTTTTAGTGAGGTAGATTTTACCAGGGCCGTGACCAGGGTCTGAGTTTTAGTGAGGTAGATGTTACCAGGGCCGTGACCAGGGTCTGAGTTTTAGTGAGGTAGATTTTACCAGGGCCGTGACCAGGGTCTGAGTTTTAGTGAGGTAGATGTTACCATGCTATTTGGAGAACGGTAAAAACAAGCAAAAATGGTTCAACACAAACTCATAAATGATTTGTTAATAACCACATTGTTTTTTACTCAAGTGGCCATGAAGGCATCACCTTGCAGCTGAATAACATCACTGCCAACACGGGAAACAAGCAGGAGATTTTTCTAAAAGAATCGATTGTGCTTGCCTCCTTCCACAGGGACTATAACAACTCCTAAACTTAACTAGATGTCATTAATCCACAATAAGCACCCTTTGCGCGTGGAGCCAAACATTATTAATGAGGCCTTGCCTGAGGACGGCCATTTTGGTGCAGACTGTGTTCAGTTGGAGCATGCCGGGCTGCATTTCACAGCCAGCGGCGACTGTTCTCTATCTTCACAACGCCAAAGAAAATATCCAGGGTGCAGTTTAAACCATCATAAAAAATGGCCTATTCGAACAAGTGCTCCTGCAGTTAGTTGGGGGACTTGAGGCAGGACACACAGGGGTGTATCTCAATGGTCTAAAATTGCTTCCTCTTCTTTATTCTGATATGAAAACACAGGATAGGTGGAAGCAATATGGCTGAAAACTATCAGCCTATTTTATTTTACCTCAAAATCTTTAAGGTCAATGAAAACAACAAGGATGGGAAGGAAAGGGAACCGCTTCACTTTAGACTACTGAGATGTACCCAGTGGGAGATGCATTATAGGGAACCCCTTTAGACTACTGAGATGTACCCAGTGGGAGATGCATTATAGGGAACCCCTTTAGACTACTGAGATGTACCCAGTGGGAGAAGCATTATAGGGAACCCCTTTAGACTACTGAGATGTACCCAGTGGGAGATGCATTATAGGGAACCCCTTTAGACTACTGAGATGTACCCAGTGGGAGATGCATTATAGGGAACCCTTTAGACTACTGAGATGTACCCAGTGGGAGATGCATTATAGGGAACCCCTTTAGACTACTGAGATGTACCCAGTGGGAGAAGCATTATAGGGAACCCCTTTAGACTACTGAGATGTACCCAGTGGGAGATGCATTATAGGGAACCCTTTAGACTACTGAGATGCATTATAGGGAACCCCTTTAGACTACTGAGATGCATTATAGGGAACCCCTTTAGACTACTGAGATGCATTATAGGGAACCCTTTAGACTACTGAGATGTACCCAGTGGGAGATGCATTATAGGGAACCCCTTTAGACTACTGAGATGTACCCAGTGGGAGATGCATTATAGGGAACCCTTTAGACTACTGAGATGTACCCAGTGGGAGAAGCATTATAGGGAACCCTTTAGACTACTGAGATGTACCCAGTGGGAGATGCATTATAGGGAACCCCTTTAGACTACTGAGATGCATTATAGGGAACCCCTTTAGACTACTGAGATGCATTATAGGGAACCCCTTTAGACTACTGAGATGCATTATAGGGAACCCCTTTAGACTACTGAGATGTACCCAGTGGGAGATGCATTATAGGGAACCCCTTTAGACTACTGAGATGTACCCAGTGGGAGAAGCATTATAGGGAACCCCTTTAGACTACTGAGATGTACCCAGTGGGAGAAGCATTATAGGAACCCCTTTAGACTACTGAGATGCATTATAGGGAACCCCTTTAGACTACTGAGATGTACCCAGTGGGAGAAGCATTATAGGGAACCCCTTTAGACTACTGAGATGTACCCAGTGGGAGAAGCATTATAGGGAACCCCTTTAGACTACTGAGATGCATTATAGGGAACCCCCTTTAGACTACTGAGATGCATTATAGGGAACCCCTTTAGACTACTGAGATGTACCCAGTGGGAGATGCATTATAGGAACCCTTTAGACTACTGAGATGTATCATAGGGAACCCCTTTAGACTACTGAGATGTACCCAGTGGGAGATGCATTATAGGGAACCCTTTAGACTACTGAGATGTACCCAGTGGGAGATGCATTATAGGGAACCCCCTTTAGACTACTGAGATGAATTATAGGGAACCCTTAGACTACTGAGATGCATTATAGGAACCCCCTTGTGACTACTGAGATGGCTTATAGGGAACCCTTAGACTACTGAGATGCATTATAGGGAACCCCTTTAGACTACTGAGATGCATTATAGGAACCCCTTAGACTACTGAGATGTACCAGTGGAGATGCATTATAGGGAACCCCTTTAGACTACTGAGATGTACCCAGTGGGAGATGCATTATAGGGAACCCCTTTAGACTACTGAGATGTACCCAGTGGGAGATGCATTATAGGGAACCCCTTTAGACTACTGAGATGTACCCAGTGGGAGATGCATTATAGGGAACCCCTTTAGACTACTGAGATGTACCCAGTGGGAGATGCATTATAGGGAACCCCTTTAGACTACTGAGATGCATTATAGGGAACCCCTTTAGACTACTGAGATGTACCCAGTGGGAGATGCATTATAGGGAACCCCTTTAGACTACTGAGATGTACCCAGTGGGAGATGCATTATAGGGAACCCCTTTAGACTACTGAGATGTACCCAGTGGGAGATGCATTATAGGGAACCCCTTTAGACTACTGAGATGCATTATAGGGAACCCCTTTAGACTACTGAGGTGTACCAAAATGGGAGATGCATTATAGGGAACCCCTTTATACTACTGAGATACATTATAGGGAACCCCTTTAGACTACTGAGATGTACCCAGTGAGAGATGCATTATAGGGAACCCCTTTATACTACTGAGATGCATTATAGGGAACCCCTTTAGACTACTGAGATGTACCCAGTGGGAGATGCATTATAGGGAACCCCTTTAGACTACTGAGATGCATTATAGGGAACCCCTTTAGACTACTGAGATGCATTATAGAGAACCCCTTTAGACTACTGAGATGTATCCAGTGGGAGATGCATTATTGCATTATAGGGAACCCCTTTAGACTACTGAGATGCATTAAAGGGAACCCCTTTAGACTACTGAGATGTACCCAGTGGGAGATGCATTATAGAAGCTAGGCTATAATGGAATCCAGGGATAAGGGAGATGGATAGAGAGAGGAGGCAGCAGTTCCCTGATACCTCATTACTCTTCACTAACGACGTTCACACTGATAAATACACTGCAATAAGAACAATGTAATTAGTGAGGGGCTGGGAAGAGTAAGGCAGCAGAGCGAGTGGGTTTTCTCAAACTGATATAGACGTTCAAGTTCAATGTATTACTTCACATTGTTATTTTATTATTCACATAATAATACAGGCTCTTGGTATATTGCAGCTAGGACCTACACCCTGACAGACTGTTCTCAAACCCAACTCTAACACTGGCTACAAGCCAGTGAGAAGTGACCACCTGCTACTTTCCATGGAAAAAGCAGCTCTGTCATCAGCCATTGTATACCAGGCAAACACTGTTGGATATTTATAACCCAGAGATACTGGCTGTGGCACCCTGTTTTCCACAGATGCAGCAGTGTTACTGGGAACTGGCCCTACCTGTTATACGTGAACAGGCTAGGGTAGGAAGTCCTACTCAGGGACAACATGACAGTTGATGAGCTTGTTGTAGAGTTAAGCAAATATTCTTCATGTAAGGTAATGCCTAAAACAACAGGGCCTAATCGATGGCCTGAAAACTGATCTGGGTGAGGTTTTACCATTAGGGGGTTTAGGAATAAACTGCTTCAAGGTCATCAGCATTCTTAGTCGCATGAGGGGATGATCATAGCACCCCAGTGTGTGTCTGTGTTTGTGTATGCCTGGTGAGTCCAGGGAATGGAGATGAGTGTTGGGATCTAGATAGGGATCTAGAGAGAGAGAGGCAGGGTGACAATCAGTTTGTGTAGATTAGCAGGAGGCCTGAGGCCTTGCCAACCAAGTCACAGCTGTGATAACAGTAGGTGTGTGTGTGTGTGTGTGTGTGTGTGTGTGTGTGTGTGTGTGTGTGTGTGTGTGTGTGTGTGTGTGTGTGTGTGTGTGTGTGTGTGTGTGTGTGACACACACAGGGGATCGGCAGAAATAGAAGGTCTCAGGCCTCTGATACACAGAGTGCCTCCTCATAGCAGGGAGCACGAAACACAGCTGGTTGGTAACAACCCTGGCCTTTTGTGGACATCAATAGAGGTCTAAAACAACCACCGGACACGGGGCCAAAGACAAAGCATCACTGCAGAGGAGGTGCCGAGTGCTCATTGGCCATCCTCTCCGCTACGGTCGACCAGGCGATGTTCCTTGAAGAAATGAATCACTTTGTTGATCAAGAGTTTGATGATGTAATGGAAGCAGCAGGTGCCGGGCTGAAAGGTGAAACCAGACACGACACTGTTGATGCTGACAGAGAGGGCAGACGGCATCGTATCAGTCTGGAGTCCTTTCCCTTCATCTGTAACTGGTATGAAAGCACGTAAACAGGGGAAAGCAAACGCTCTGTAGATATCCATCACATACAGTCCCAGTCAAAGGTTTGGACACATCTACTCACTCAAGTTTTTTTTTTTTTTTTTTACTATTTTCTACACTGTATAATAATAGCGAAGACATCACAACTATGAAACAACACATACAGAATCATGCAGCAACCAAAAAAGTGTTAAACAAATCAAAACATATTATATATTTGAGATTCTTCAAAGTAGCCACCCTTTCCCTTGATGAAAGCTTTGCACACTCTTTGCATTCTCTCAACCAGCTTCATGAGGAATGCTTTTCCAACCGTCTTAAAGGAGTTCCCACATATCCTAAGGACTTGTTGGTTGCTTTTCCTTCACTCTGCGGTCCAACTCATCACAAACCATCTCAATTGAGTTGAGGTCGGGTGATTGTGGGGGCCAGGTCATTTGAATTATAAATAAATCAGACAGTGTCACCAGCAAAGCACCCCCACACCATCACACCTCCTCCATGCTTCACGGTGGGAACCACACATGCAGAGATCATCCGTTCACCTACTGTGCGTCTCACAAAGACATGGCGGTTGGAACCAAAAATCTCAAATTTGGACTCATCAGACCAAAGGACATATTTCCACCGGTCTAATGTCCATTGCTCGTGTTTCTTGGCCCAAGCATGTCTCTTCTTATTATTAGTGTGCTTTAGTAGTGGTTTCTTTGCAACAATTCAACCATGAAGGCCTGTTCCACACAGGCTCCTCTGAAAAGTTGATGTTGTGTCTGTTACTTGAACTCCGTAAAGCATTTATTTGGGCTGCAACCTGAGGTGCAGTTAACTCTAATGAACTTATGCTCTGCGGCAGAGATAACACTGGGTCTTCCTTTCCTGTGGCGGTACTCATGAGAGCCAGTTTCATCATAGCGCTTGATGGTTTTTGCGACTGCACTTGAAGAAACTTTCAAAGTTCTTGACATTTTTCAGATTGATTGACCTTCATGTCTTGAAGTAATGATGGACTGTCATTTCTCTTTGCTTATTTGAGCTGTTCTTGCCATAATATGGACTTGATCTTTTACCAAATAGGGCTATCTGTATGCCACCCCTACCTTCTCACAACTCAACTCAAACGCACTAAGAAGGAAATACATTCCACAAATTAATGTTTAACAAGGCACAACTGTTAATTGAAATGCATTCCAGATGACTATCTCATGATGCTGGTTGAGAGAATGCCAAGAGTGTGCAAAGCTGTCATCAAGGCAAGGGGTGGCTACTTTGAAGAATCTGAAATTGAAAATATATTTGGATTTTGTTTAACACTTTTGTGGTTACTACATGATTCCATATGTGTTATTTCATAGTTTTGATATCTTCACTATTATTCTACAATTTAGAAAATAGTCAAAATAAAGAAAAACCCTGGAATGAGTAGATGTGTCTAAACTTTTGACTGGTACTGTATGTGTTTACAGATCAGCGCTGATGTAGTAGAGGACGCAAGGGGAGGAACAAGAAGAGAAAGCAAGGAGAGGAAGCAAGGATAGGAAGCAAGGAGAGGAAGCACAGAGAGGAAGCAAGGAGAGGAAGTCACTTTAGACTAACAAGATGTAGGCCCTACCCCCAACCTAGTCATCCGGAGTGTCTTCAGACACTACAGCAGACGACTGGACATCGAAACCACCAAGGACAGTTTGTGAAAGAGAGAATTGAACCAGTGGTGCACCAACGAAACCTCCCTAAACAGTCTGTTTTCCTGGAAACCAATCTAATAATGAAGAGGTGGTAATAGTGTTTATGGAGAATGAACAGAAATGACCAGTGTTACCAGACTGGAAGCATTTACCATCAAGGTAATAAAGCACAGGGCTGTTTAGCTCCCCAACTGTTGAGGTAGCAAAATAGCTGGTCTCCCATTCAGTAATTCAACAACAATTCCTGTAAAGGTGTTTCGAAGCGGTGTGGTGGGCTGGTGTGAGCCTGGGTGTTGGGTAACCAGGGACCAGCGCAGCGGAGCGGTTTAGCGTCATTTACACGTGATAAAAACTGGGCCTTAACTGGAAGCAGCAGGTCTGTCTGGAATGGGGTTCTCGAGCTGATAGGCACAGAGGAGACATACAGGAGCATCAAGTCTAACACACACAGTAATGAGACCATGGCCAAAATAGATTCACACACAGAAACACACAGTAATGAGACCCATGGCCAAAATAGATGCACACACAGAAACACACAGTGCTGCTAGTTCATTTACGGCACCTAACTACCTGTCTAATCTAAGCCAGGTCTAATTGGTAGCTTTAAGCCCGCAGTGGGCCCTTTATCCACTATAGGCCTGCAGTGAAAAGGTTTGCAGCATAAACATCTGCAGAACAGAGGGACATTCTCCATCACCAAGGGATCTGCATCCTGTAGTCGAGCTCCGAGTGGGAACGTTTCATTAACAGCTATAGGTTGAGACAGAGAATACGAAGAAAATAAAAGTATTGATTTCTAAATGGTAGGCCTACCTAAAACCTTCATCAACACAACCAAATGATTATTTTTGCAATATATGACATGTATTTATTAGACTGTTAGAATGCATTGGCTCAGAACAGATTACTAGATGCATACTTTTTTAGTGTCAGAAATACACAATATTATATGACAAGATCCAGCTAAAAAAAGGACCATATGCATTTCAGATAAAATAACAAGCCAATGTTGATCTCCCAGGAAAAGTTAGCTAGCAATAGCAAGCTAGCTAAGTGTGTTTTTGCCATACCCCAAAACTAGTATAGTTGGTTTTGCATGAACACATCTGTTGGGGATGTACATAATCAACATGTGCGTGGCCACTGTATTCAGCATGTCATCAATGTATGAAATGTTTCTTGTTTTCAAATGCAAACTCGTTTTGGCTTTAGTTGTGTTCAATTTGCAGTGTACAAATTATTACAATTATGCTCCAGCCCCCCCGACCATCAAAACTCGTCCCAGCGGCTGAATGTAGTTTCCTACCCCTGTCCTATAGCTTCTCATGCCTTGTCATACCACCCTTCCATACCAAGATGCCATTAGTGCAGGGAAAGGCAATGTGACCATTAGTCTAACAAGATCAAATGCTGGAGTACCTAAGAGACTAGCTGACCCCTCCTCCACCCACACCCCCACACCCTCACCCCCCACTTCTGGTCTGTAATTTAATTTCTCCCTACATGCATGGCTCGACAAAGGACCTTTGTGCCAAGCTGCGTGAGTGAGTGAGTGAGTGAGTGAGTGAGTGAGTGAGTGAGTGAGTGAGTGAGTGAGTGAGTGAGTGAGTGAGTGAGTGAGTGAGTGAGTGAGTGAGTGAGTGAGTGAGTGAGTGAGTGAGTGAGTGAGTGAGAGAGAGAGAGAAAGAAAGGGGCAGGGCCGGTTTAATAAAAGGATTATACAAATGTTATACATCGATATCCTCAAACGATAAGACATTTTTTTTTCCCCCCCAATTTCGATCTCTCACTGCATCTCCCCAACGGGATCGGGAGGTGAAGGTTGAATCATGCGTCCTTCGAAGACCACGCTTCTTAACACCCGCCCTCTTAACCAGGAAGCCAGCCGCACCAATGTGTCAGAGGAAACACCGTTCACCTGATGACCCAAGGAGTCGCTAGAGCACAATGAGCCAAGTAAAGCCCCCCTGGCCAAACCCTCCCCTAACCCGGACAATGCTGGGCCAATTGTGTGCCGCCCTATGGGACTCCCGATCACGTCCGGTTGTGATACAGCCCTGGTTCGAATCCGGGTCTGTCGTGACGCCTCTAGCAATTCGATGAAGTGCCTTAGACCGCTGCACCACTCAGGAGGCCACAATAACTTTCTTTCAATCTGACAATGAGCAGAGGCGAGTGTGGGGGGAATTCTAAAAGCTCAGAGTAGAAAAGGGAAGAAACTAAAAGTGAGAAATCGAAAACATAGCAGAGAAAAAGAGTAACATCAAAACAGTAAAGACAGTACTGTAGCTGTTCACCACACAGTAAAGACAATACTGTAGCTGTTTACCACACAGTAAAGACAGTACTGTAGCTGTTCACCACACAGTAAAGACAGTACTGTAGCTGTTTATCTCACACAGTAAAGACAATACTGTAGCTGTTTATCTCACACAGTAAAGACAGTACTGTAGCTGTTTATCTCACACAGTAAAGACAGTACTGTAGCTGTTTATCTCACACAGTAAAGACAATACTGTAGCTGTTCACCACACAGTAAAGACAGTACTGTAGCTGTTCACCACACAGTAAAGACAATACTGTAGCTGTTTATCTCACACAGTAAAGACAGTACTGTAGCTGTTCACCACACAGTAAAGACAATACTGTAGCTGTTTATCTCACACAGTAAAGACAGTATTGTAGCTGTTCACCACACAGTAAAGACAGTACTGTAGCCGTTTACCTCACACAGTAAAGACAGTTCAGTAACTGTTTACTACACAGTAAAGACAATACTGTAGCTGTTTACCTCACACAGTAAAGACAGTACTGTAGCTGTTCACCTCACAGTAAAGACAATACTGTAGCTGTTTACCTCACACAGTAAAGACAGTACTGTAGCTGTTTATCTCACACAGTAAAGAGAGAGAGAGAGAGAGAGAGATTAGGCTCAACCAACCATGGGGGTTTAACAATGGCTGAGAAAATAACAGGCTTGATATTGGGGCAGTGTGGTGGTACTGTAGAGACTCTGAATGAGCTGATTTTCTGCCACACAGATACACACAATGTCCAACAAATGGAGACTGGATTTTCTTTTGTCTTTGAGACTATTTGGCTGTTTGCGTTGACAAGATGTGCGGCTGGCAATTATGTTCTCTATTCAAAACACTTGAATAGTTTCTAAAGCAGTGTGGAATCATCATCTGACTTGTGTGTTCTGTTAATGAAATGCTGTATATAATGGATTGAATTGGCAAGTTTGGCAAGTATCACAAATTGAGCTGGCGTTCCTATTTGGACAACTTTAGCCAAACAGTGCTCTATCTCCATATATGCTACTTCCTGTAGCATATGCTATTTGATACTGGGTGCAGGTCCTGGGCAATAGATGAAAACACAGGAATGCACGTATGAACACACACACCACCATGTGGTACCACTTAGAGTGGTGGTTCCAATGTCACCTAAGTAACGCTAAGGCAAAACACACTGTGTTTTCATTCAGTCTATCAGCCATTTAAACTTCTGCTCCCAGCCCCTGTCAATCTCTCAACACACACACTTTTACTGATCTTGTGTTTACTGGGGGGGTGACCCCGCCTCTGCTCCACTAACACCAGGTGTTTCAGTGATCCTGTTGGAGGCCTGAGGAGAGAGCTAGATCTCAGATAACGATGCAAAACAGCAGGCTCAAGGAGTTCAGGGACCTCTGCTCTCAACACAGCCGAACGTCAACAACAACTGGGTGGGACAAGGCAGAAATGGAGCAGGTCGACGTAAATACACACACACACACACACACACAGTGACTTGAGATTAGTCAGATACTTTCTATATACACAGACCATAATAAAAGTTGGGCTACATTCCTCTGTTCCACTGTCCTGTTTTACAAAATAGGCCTAAAGTCAAAGATTGATTGTTTGTTACATTTCCTAGTTAATCTTGTTCAAAATCTAAAAAGCTTTTAAAAGCTTCATTCCGTCTCAAGTAGACCTAGTTCTAATTAAAATATAATTCTCAGGATGAATATGTTTAGGCAGTATGTGTGTATGAGTGTACATGCATGTGAACGCAAACACAAGCACATGAGATTAAATCAACTCGAACTGCAAGTCGGTGGATATTTAAGGGGCTGAGAAGCGCTAGGGGTTATTTTTACAGAAAGCTATAGGTAAATCATCTGGCACGACAAGGCAACAGACCCTCAGGAGGGTTGAGTGTGTGTGTCTGAGGGGGAGACATGGAGGTGGGTTACAAGAGGGTGTAGACACAGGTTAAACTCACACACCTGGCCTTTTTATGGAAACCAAAATAAGGGACAGAAGACAGGGGCACTTTTGTGCTGAAGGGGGCTGTGAAAAGCCATCAACTAGTCTACACTTTAAATACCTCTAGGTATAGTTGTCTGGGGTTTGCTATGGCTGGCCAGGTCTCAAGCCATACGTTATTAAGCACCTTTTTTTCCATTTTCGACTAAAATGTCATACCCAAATCTAACTGCGTGTCGCTCAGGCCCTGAAGCAAGGATATGCATATTCTTGGTACCATTTGAAAGGAAACACTTTGAAGCTTGTTGAAATGTGAAAGGAATGTAGGAGAATATAACACAATAGATCTGGTAAAAGATAATACAAAGAAAAAAACAACAATTTGTTTGTATTTTTTTGTACCATCATCTTTGAAATGCAAGAGAAAGGCCATAATGTATTATTCCAGCCCATACGCAATTTAGATTTTGGCCACTAGATGGCAGCAGTGTATATGCAACGTTTTAGACTGATCCAATGAACCATTGCATTGTGGTTCAAACTTTTGACTCAAGACTGCCCAAATGTGCCTAATTTGTTTATAAATAACGTTCAAAATTGTGCACTCTCCTCAAACAATAGCATGGCATTATTTCACTGTAATAACTACTGTAAATAGAACAGTTCAGTTAGATTAACAAGAATGTAAGCCTTCTGACAATATCAGATAGGTCTGATATTGGGAAATTGTCTTGTTACTTACAACCTCTTGATAATTGCATTAGCCTACATTAGCTCAACCGTCCCGTGGAAGGGACACCGATCCCAAAGAAGTTTTTAACTGGCCTCAGACTGCGCTACCTCAACTTCCTGGATTGAAAATCTTTGATTAGAAGAGATCTGTGTACTGTCACAATATTAAAGCAAAGAAGGATGATGGGCTCCAGACAATAACAACTTGGCACGCATCACTCTGAATAAGGCTAGTCTAAATACCAGGGTCTTATTCACTAGCCATGAAATGGAAGCAAACAGGCCAAAACTGGGAAGCAGGCTCTCTATGTGAACTTTTTTGTTCCGGTGCACTTAAATGATTAGAACCCTGGAGTGTAGCACAGGAAAGAGTGAGCCTAGCTTCCTGATGAAGACATCATAGCAGACACAGATGGACTCCAGGTTTCATACCACTGTGTACTATAAGCTATAGCCAGTAGTTCCAGGAAGAGAGTTCACAACTAATAACAGCCCGTCTGGAGCCCCCTCCCTGAAAATAGGCTTAAAACCTTTTGTAACTCTTGGGACCAACCAAAACATACACTGGAGAATGGAATTTAAAAGATCAGGAAAACTAATCTGATTGTTTGTAGAGCTAAGGACCGGCTGAGAATATGTCAGTAAGTGACACCATTTCATGGGGTCTGTGTTTCCATGAAATATGTTTTTGGCTGAGTTTCTGCTCCTAGAAATAAATAGAATGGGCTGAGTCCAGCAATCCAAATAAACCGATCACTGTCAATGTCTCCTCCAAGGCACGTACTTCACTCAACCTCCCCATATGGACACCAAGGCCAGACCACCCGACACGTGACACACTAGTAGAAATGTTGGCACAACGCTGAGGAAATGTTACTGTTTGGGGCCCAAATGCAGAACCGCCACAAGGGAGATCGATCTGGAGCGTAATCCAACCTGTGTTGCACATGGGGACCAAGAAAACTATGTGATGACAAGGCACGATGTGAAGGAAAACCGTTCAGCGTTTCTGTTTTCTGTTTTATATATTGTGTTTGTTACACGTGGTTTGGGCGGCGAGGGCCGGCGCGGTTCTATTTCTGGGAAAAGACCGAACTGCTTTCCAGAAACTGCTTCCCAGTTCTGCTCTCACAAATTATTCAGGACAGTAACACCATTATGGTCTCAAAAGCAAACAAATGGGACAAATGATTGTCTTGCCGCTGTCATGCCACATAGATTAGAGGTAATGAAACTCATCCACTCTTTCCTCCAAAATACATCAGTCATCAGTAACTCTTATGAATCCCTCTCGATCACTAGAGTCTATATTTAAATATGCAGTCCAGGATCTTAAGCACCACAAATTCATAACCTATAGCATCAAATGGATTCGTAACATATCATACAAATTGCACCACAAAATGTAATAATGTTTTTTGCAACATATATACAAAATGGATGATGTAGTACAGAATTTGATCGTGAGCACCACTTTCAAAACTACTGGCTGAAATTATACAAAAGTTTGAGAGTGCATCTTTAACTCACTTGCAAATGGGCAGATATTCACTGTGCCCAAATCGGGTTGTCATTTAATCTCCACTCACTGTCACTCCTCTGAAAACATTGGATAGGTGACATTCATCTGGTGAGAATCCATCAAGCCTTTCATCTGTTAGCTGTCATGAAGGAAAAGAGAGTGAGAGGAAAGGAGGCCATCCAAGAGTATTGGAAAGTGGCTGCTAAGGAGTTCCATAATGAATGTAAAAATACCTTGTAGCCAAAGGGGAGGTCAATGGGGGACTAAATGTAACACCCTTGTCTGGGGCGCCATGCATGCATGCAGGCATGCATGCAGGCAGGCAGGCAGGCAGGCAGGCAGAGGCAGGCAGGCAGAGGCAGGCAGGCAGGCAGGCAGGCAGGCAGGCAGGCAGGCAGGCAGAGGCAGGCAGGCAGGCAGGCAGGCAGGCAGGCAGGCAGGCACACACACACACAAGAGCTGGGAAGATATACCAAAAATGATTGACACCGACCATACCGATCACTTGTCGCAGGCATTTGGCTGATATCGTTCATTATGATAAGTAGCCTATACTATAGAAATGTGAAGTTTGAAATGAAATAAGTTTGCTAATATGGGTTAATGGGACAAATGAAGGCTACAACCACCAAACTAGTAGTAGTACTTTAAAGGATAATAAAATAAAATAAAACTGCAGTGCATTGTTATAGATGTATAGTTCTATTTATCGTTATCGCATTATTTCAGCCAATTTATCACAATGTGGATTTTTTTACATATCGCCCTGCTCTAAATGCACACAGATGTCATTTCCAGGAATTATTAAGTACAGGACAGTGGACACTAGCCTCTAAAACAGGGTTCACCAACTGGCAGCCTGTGAGTGTTTTTTGGGGGCCCCTCAAGTTTTCTGAGCAATTTTTTAATCTTCATTGTGGGACATAAAAGACTGTAAAACCCTCTAGGAAAGTGATTTTGGAGATCTGTTCCCAATATTCCCACGCATAGAGACACGTTATGGTATACAAATGTAAGCAAGTTTTTAAATTATTATATTTTAGTCAAATATATCTGTGTGGGCTTTTTGTGGTCAATTTGCAGTCTACAAATGATTTGTATTTATGTTCTGGCCCCCCAACCATTGGCGGTTAAATCTAATTGAAGGTCTCTGTTCTAATACAAATACATGATGTCCTGCTGCACTCTCTCCAGTCTAACCACTGACCATCTCCCCTTGCAGTTCCTCTTCTTGGTGAGGCAGGGGGGAGCACCGAAAGAGGAAGTGAGGCAGTTTCTACTAGTAGAAGTGCAGATGCTGAGATGGGGGATGGAAGGAACTATTTTCAGCAGGCCCTGAGACACTTCAACTTCCTGACCCTGTTGTTTACATCTAAGGTAAAGTTGACTGGGAAACCAAAATGTCAGACGTCAATGAGATCTTTGTTCTGTGCATAAGAGTAGAGGCCTCTGTTTGTGTGTTTACGTGTGTGTGTTGTGTGGGGAGAGAGAGAGAGGTCAGCCATTTTCATGTGCCAAGAGGGCAGCACTCTGAAATGATTAGCGTGAAATTAGTGTAACTCTGTTAAAACCCTGGGTTTCTCAGAAGAAAAACGAAAGGAACTTACAGGAATGATGTAGGGCCTAACCAGGATCAAAACACAACACATGGTTTCCCATTGAGTGGGGAAAACAGCAAAACAAAGAGAAAATGCAGTTATCTGCCAGCCTACTTCAAACACATAGAACTGTGTGTAGCCTATAGGCTACGGTTGCAGTGCAGAGTGTGCATGTGCTTGCCTGACAGTGACATGGTCACTCATTGATCTGATGTGGGGCTGAGAGAGAATAAGCTGTGGCTGTGCAGAAGTCAGCAGAATCTCCCAGAGAAACACAGGGAGTGTAAACGCAGCTGGCTGAATCAGGGGCTTTGGAGGCCATCACGTTTGAGGGAGAGAGGGGGAAATGGCAGAAGGGTCATGGGGTAGATAGAGGTGGAAGGGGTGGTATAAAAGAAACAGGAGTGGTATTAAGAGTTTGGGGAGAGAATGGAGTTGGAAAAAACTGTCTTATGTTGTGATCAGGAGTCACATGTTTATTTTGCAAGCTACAGGACACAGTGTTTTACAAAAGTAGGTTATAAAGAACCATAGAATTGAATTTTCTTCCTATTTTCTTTTTTGCCTTGTAAAATCTGGTATCGTAGTGTCCCGATACTGGTACCATGCTAAGTGAATCCACTGCTGTTTAAGACATGCAAATACAGTTGAAGTCAGAAGTTTACATACACCTTAGCCAAATACATTTAAACTCAGTTTTTCACAATGCTAGTAAAAATGGTATTGGGTCAGTTAGGATCACCACTTTATTTTAAGAACGTGAAATGTCAGAATAATAGTAGAGAGAATGATTTATTTCAGCTTTTATTTATTTCATCACATTCCCAGTGGGTTAGAAGTTTACATACACTCAATAAGTATTTGGTATCATTGCCTTTAAATTGTTTAACTTGGGTCAAACTTTTCGGGTAGCCTTCCACAAGCTTCCCACAGTATTTTTTTAGTTTTTTTGGCCCATTCCTCCTGACAGAGCTGGTGTAACTGAGTCAGGTTTGTAAGCCTCCTTGCCTGCACATGCTTTTGCAAACCGTAGTCTGGCTTTATTATGTCGGTTTTGGAGCAGTGGCTTCTTCCTTGCTGAGCGGCATTTTAGGTTATGTCGATATAGGACTCATTTCATAGATACTGGTTTCCTCCAGCATCTTCACAAGGTCCCTTGCTGTTGTCCTGGGATTGATTTGCACTTTTCGCACCAAAGTACGTTCATCTCTAGGAGACAGAATGCGTCTCCTTCCTGAGCGGTATGCCGGCTGCGTGGTCCCATGGTGTTTATACTTGCATACTATTGTTTGTACAGATGAATGTGGTACCCTCAGACATTTGGAAATTGCTCCCAAGGATGAACCAGACTTGTGGTCTCCAGTTTTTTTTCTGAAGTCTTGGCTGATTTCTTTTGATTTTCCCATGATGTCAGACAAAGAGGCACTGAGTTTGAAGGTAGGCCTTGAAATACATCCACAGGTACACCTCCAATTGACTTAAATGATGTCAATTAGTCTATCAGAAGCTTCTAAAGCCATGACTTCATTTTCTGGAATTTTCCAAGCTGTTTAAAGGCACAGTCAACTTAGTGTATGTAAACTTCTGACCCACTGGAATTGTGATACAGTGAATTATAAGTGAAATAATCTGTCTGTAAACAATTGTTGGAAAAATTATTAAGTAGAAGCCCTAACCGACTTGCCAAAACTATCATCATTTGTTAACAAGAAATTTGTGGAGTGGTTGAAAAACGAGTTTTAATGACTCCAACTTAACGGTACGTAAACTTCCAACTGTACATTTCTTACGTGTTTACAATAGGCAGTGTACAACATACTGGTGGCAAATGGCATCATACATTTAAATAGGAAGAACTCAGTTGCACTCATAGGCCTAGTCATATACAGAAATAAACATATCCCCTCACCATAAAACTAGACATGTGCCTCCAACAGATGATGCCTTCTAGCAACCTCAACAGCAGAGCCTCAAGGAAAGTAGTTAATAGGTCAATGGCGCCCCCTGTCTTACAATACTGCCTGAACGAGGTGTAAGGTCTGAGACACACGTTTTTTAAACAACTAATAAGAGACAAATCAGATCCAGTCTGAACTGTGCGATGTAGTCGGGAGTTGTAGTTTCCAACACGTCAAAATTCTAAATAGTTTAGCGCATAAAACGTGGTAATTAACTACAATGACGATTTTCAATTGTCTGGTCTGGGTTTATTTTATGCCTGCTACGGAAAAAGCAGAAGAATGCGCGATTGGGGATATATAGATCAATGCTGTTGCTTCGCGAGGTATCTCTACCTGAAAATACATGATCTAAGTGGTTTATAGTTGGTATTCAGCAGTCATAAAAGTCTGCCTCATTTACTTTGAACAACTACAAAATAGTGATTGTTAGACAGCATATGCAGCAGTTCTATAGAGATGAGATGACTTGGAATGAAATAAGTCATCAAATAAAACAAATGCAATATGAAATACTGAAATATTTGAAATGCTGAAATATTTTATTAAATAATCTGAATAATTATGGTTAATAAGTGATAAGCTGTAAGGGGCAGTCAAAACTCACTACCACCATGGGACTTTTATTCATTGTTTGATTCTGTGTCACAGCATTCAACTCAAATAATCGAAACCCGTGATTTCAATAATTGAACCGAAACCGAATCGACCTCAGAAAGCACTAATCGCTCAGCACTACGTGAGTCACAGGCCCGCAACGTGTCAAAATGTCCAAGAGAAGCCAAGTATTTGCTCCTTGCTTTTCAAGTGGGAGCAACAAACTGGAAAAATGTCGACCTTGAACAACCATAGCTTGAACAATATCATTAGCTAAGTTTTGTTACACAGTGGTTGTGGTTTGTTACTTGTGCATGTAAAAAATAAACATGCCTATTTGCAACAACACTTTATTATGATTGACCAGCGACAAACATTGGGAGAAAAACATACTATGGAGCCAGATAGCTGCCAATAGGTTGAACATACGTATTGTTAGAATCACAAGTTCTGGCCTGGTTTAGATCTTATCTGTCAGAAAGATATCAGTATGTCTCTGTGAATGGTTTGTCCTCTGACAAATCAACTGTAAATTTCAGTGTTCCTCAAGGTTCCGTTTTAGGACCACTATTGTTTTCACTATATATTTTACCTCTTGGGGATGTTATTCGAAAACATAATGTTAACTTTCACTGCTATGCAGATGACACAGCTGTACATTTCAATGAAACATGGTGAAGCCCCAAAATTGCCCTTGCTAGAAGCATGTGTTTCAGACATAAGGAAGTGGATGGCTGCAAACTTTCTACTTTTAAACTCGGACAAAACAGAGATGCTTGTTCTAGGTCCCAAGAAACAAAGAGATCTTCTGTTGAATCTGACAATTAATCTTAATGGTTGTACAGTCGTCTCAAATAAAACTGTGAAGGACCTCGGCATTACTCTGGACCCTGATCTCTCTTTTGAAGAACATATCAAGACCATTTCAAGGACAGCTTTTTCCATCTACGTAACATTGCAAAAATCAGAAACTTTCTGTCCAAAAATGATGCAGAAAAATTAATCCATGCTTTTGTCACTTCTAGGTTAGACTACTGCAATGCTCTACTTTCCGGCTACCCAGATAAAGCACTAAATAAACTTCAGTTGGTGCTAAATACGGCTGCTAGAATCCTGACTAGAACCCAAAAAATTTGATCATATTACTCCAGTGCTAGCCTCTCTACACTGGCTTCCTGTCAAAGCAAGGGCTGATTTCAAGGTTTTACTGCTAACCTACAAAGCATTACATGGGCTTGCTCCTACCTATCTCTCTGATTTGGTCCTGCCGTACATACCTACACGTACGCTACGGTCACAAGACGCAGGCCTCCTAATTGTCCCTAGAATTTCTAAGCAAACAGCTGGAGGCAGGGCTTTCTCCTATAGAGCTCCATTTTTATGGAACGGTCTGCCTACCCATGTCAGAGACGCAAACTCGGTCTCAACCTTTAAGTCTTTACTGAAGACTCATCTCTTCAGTGGGTCATATGATTGAGTGTAGTCTGGCCCAGGAGTGGGAAGGTGAACGGAAAGGCTCTGGAGCAACGAACCGCCCTTGCTGTCTTTGCCTGGCCGGTTCCCCTCTTTCCACTTGGATTCTCTGCCTCTAACCCTATTACAGGGGCTGAGTCACTGGCTTACTGGGGCTCTCTCATGCCGTCCCTGGAAGGGGTGCGTCACCTGAGTGGGTTGATTCACTGATGTGGTCATCCTGTCTGGGTTGGCGCCCCCCCTTGGGTTGTGCCATGGCGGAGATCTTTGTGGGCTATACTCGGCCCTGTCTCAGGATGGTAAGTTGGTGGTTGAAGATATCCCTCTAGTGGTGTGGGGGCTGTGCTTTGGCAAAGTGGGTGGGGTTATATCCTTCCTGTTTGGCCCTGTCCGGGGTGTCCTCGGATGGGTCCACAGTGTCTCCTGACCACTCCTGTCTCAGCCTCCAGTATTTATGCTGCAGTAGTTTATGTGTCGGGGGCTAGGGTCAGTTTGTTATATCTGGAGTACTTCTCCTGTCCTATTCGGTGTCCTGTGTGAATCTAAGTGTGCGTTCTCTAATTCTCTCCTTCTCTCTCTCGGAGGACCTGAGCCCTAGGACCATGCCCCAGGATTACCTGACATGATGACTCCTTGCTGACCCCAGTCCACCTGGCCGTGCTGCTGCTCCAGTTTCAACTGTTCTGCCTTCTTATTATTCGAACATGCTGTTCATTTATGAACATCTGAACATCTTGGCCATGTTCTGTTATAATCTCCACCCGGCACAGCCAGAAGAGGACTGGCCACCCCACATATGCTCTCTCTAATTCTCTCTTTTTTTCTCTCTCTCGGAGGACCTGAGCCCTAGGACCATGCCCCAGGACTACCTGACATGATGACTCCTTGCTGTCCCCAGTCCATCTGACCGTGCTGCTGCTCCAGTTTCAACTGTTCTGCCTTATTATTATACGACCATGCTGGTCATTTATGAACATTTGAACATCTTGGCCATGTTCTGTTATAATCTCCACCCAGCACAGCCAGAAGAGGACTGGCCACCCCACATAGCCTGGTTCCTCTCTAGGTTTCTTCCTAGGTTTTGGCCTTTCTAGGGAGTTTTTCCTAGCCACCGTGCTTCTATACCTGCATTGCTTGCTGTTTGGGGTTTTAGGCTGGGTTTCTGTACAGCACTTTGAGATATCAGCTGATGTAAGAAGGGCTATATAAATAAATTTGATTTGATTTGATAAGAAAACCCATACGTAAATTGTTAGGATAGTAAGAAAAGCCATGCAGTTACCGTTAAATTAGATCTGTAAACATTACAACTATGAAAATCAATTCTTACTTTACATCTCCCTTTACTCGCTTACAGATCTTTTTTATATGTACAAACTTTTGTCAGGGATGTGGCATCCACACTAGTCAATCAAGCAACTCTAGCCCAGAATTTAGAGTTGCTTTGCAATTTCCGGTTTAATTTCCCTAATAAAAGTTTAGAGCTTGTTGTAGAACGGCATTCGATAACGACGTTATACCAGTAGATGGCGTAGTATAGGCTTGGGCCTTTAGCAAATTACTTTAAAGACACAGAAGAGCCTTGTCTAGAAAAATAGCCTGAGCTGCAAAATAGAAAGTTAATATGATTTAGGCCTATTCCGCAATCTAAATATGCCATACTATGATGTGTTATTTAAATGGCCATATAATCACATAATTTATTTATAGCCACTTGGGGCTACTGTAGTGATCATGTAACGCAGGTATTCCCAAACTGGAATGCCATCGGGGGTACGCCAAATATGTATATATATTTTTTTTCACATTTTCAAACAGTCCATTTATATTTTCCAACGCGGCTGTACATTTGAGTGAGGTTCTTCTCCTCGCCTGAGTAGCCTCGTTTCACTACCAAAAATCAAATTAAACCATCTAGTGTTCAGCGAAATAACATCACAACATCAAATACAGGTAGCCCAATCACATTAACCGTTAGTCTCTCGCGGGAATTCCACTAAAGGTCCGTATGTAGCCAAACGTAGCTGCTGCTCATTCCGTTTGCTAGAAAATTGATGAATTGATTGATGAAGTAAGGCCAGCGTCCAGAGACACATACCAGCTCTACTGGTAGTACTGCTACTACCAGCTGCTACTACCAGCACTACTACACCTGCACCGGTTGACGACATAAGTTGTTCTGCTTCCATGAGCACATCCAATGCTAGCAACAGTAATTCTACATTTGTTGTTAGCCCAGCTAGCATGGACACTGACAGTTGTGAATCTGATGCAGCAGAAGAGCCATCTCACAACTCGATGAAACCTTCATTCTGGCACAGACATTTAGAAACAAAACATGCCAATTTGAAAAATAAACCCCAGGTTTTTTTTGAGCGAGAATTAAAATGACTTTCGAGGAGTAAGACATGTATTAAAGCAACATATACCATTAATAAGAAGGTGCTTAAAGCGTCTTATATGGTGAGCTACCGAGTGGCTAGGACAGGCAAGACCCATACTATTGTGGAGGAATTCATTCTGCCTGCTGCCGCAGATATGGCTGGGACAATGCTGGGGGGAAAACTATACAGACAACGTCTTCATCAAACAACACTGTTTCACGACACATCAGTGACATGGCAGGAGATGTTTTGAAACAATTACTGCTTCGCATACAAGCCAGTGAATTATATACATTACATCTGGATGAGTCAACAGACCTGGAGGGCCTGGCACAGCTCCTGGTATATGTCCTTTACGTTTATGGGGGGTCAATTAAGAAAGACATCCTCTTCTGCAAACCACTGGAAACCAAGACAACAGGGGAGGATATTGGACAGCTTTGTGACATCAAATGGACTTTGGTGGTCAAGATGTGTTGGTATCTGTACTGATGGAGCAAAAGCCATGACAGGGAGACATAGTGGAGTGGTAACGCGGGTGCAAGCAGTTGCTTCCGATGCCACTTGGGTACACTGCAGCATCCACCGAGAGGCTCTTGCTGCCAAGGGAATGCCTGACAGCTTGAAAGACGTTTTGGACACTACAGTGAAAATGGTTTACTTGGTTAAAGCAAGGGCCCTGAACTCTTGTGTATTTTCAACACTATGCAATGATATGGGCAGCGACCATTTAACACTTTTACAACATACAGAAGTGCGCTGGTTATCAAGGGGAAAAGTACTGACACTTTTTTTTTTAAATTGAGAGACAAGCTTAAAGTTGTCTTTACTGACCATAATTTTCACTTGTCTGACCACTTGCATGATGATGAGTTTCTCACACGACTGGTCTATCTGGGTGATGTTTTTCACTTGTCTGACCACTTGCATGATGATGAGTTTCTCACACGACTGGTCTATCTGGGTGATGTTTTTCACTTGTCTGACCACTTGCATGATGATGAGTTTCTCACACGACTGGTCTATCTGGGTGATGTTTTTTCTTGCCTGAATGATCTGAATCTAGGATTACAGGGACTCTCTACAACTATATTCAGTGTGTGGGACAAAATTGAGGCTATGATTAAGAAGTTGGAGTTCTTCTCAGTCTGGCAAACACAATATCTGAGAGTGCACTGACTCTGGAGCTAGAGGGGGTACGCAGCTGGAGGTTGAATGTTTGAAGGGGTACGGGACTATAAAAAGTTTGGGAACCACTGATGTAACCGAATGAATCACACCTTTTCCAGTATTTGGGAGCACGGACTGTAGGCCTTACATTAGGCATTTTGACTGTTGTATTTGCTTAATTCCAACCTGTATGTAGGCTTGTTATAGCCATCTGCATCGCACAACCCTATCACGCAGAGGCTATATCCATAACAATAAATGAGACAAAACAAAATATTAAGCATTGACTATAACATGTCCTGAGCGAAATAGTCTTGAGCATTTGGGACCCCTTGGCTATCTATAGCCTATTCTTATTGCCAGATCTGTTTCCCCTGTCCGCCATTGCATGTGCTTCAACTATTTTGTTTAACATTTATTTAGAGGCTATATGCTTACAAGTTGAAGGCTTCTTTTGTATTTGGGTAGGCCTAAATTAAGATTCAATTATTAAAGTGATAGGCTAAATAACTTGAGAATGTATCTCATTTTGATACACACATGGATTTCAATAAACAAATGGGTAAGACTGTTCTATTCTCTTTGATTCAGTTCCTATTGCAACTCAGACAAATGGCTGAATGGATGACATACTGACTGAACTGAATGAAGGATGAATTCCATGTTCAAATATGTTGGAATGAGGAGTTGCATGCATCATGCATGCTCTGCCTTTTATTTAGCTAATAGGCCTATATTAGGGTATAATGACTCTATGGCTGCATGGCTCCAGAAAGGGCATCTTCGGAGTCTGAGCAGTGCTTTCCCGAAGGCGCATGGTGCTGTGGTGCAGCATGGAAATCACAAACTCTTGAATTGGGTAGCAGTGTCACGATGGAGGGGATAGCCTATACAGACACTACCTAAGACCACTGGAACAGAGTTATTGTAAAGTGTGGGAATAAGAAGATGCCAGATTTAGTTTAGGTTTAACCTCTCCCTTGCTAATTTCCAAAATCCATATATATATCATCCATATATAAATCATGTCAAATTATTTTAAATTCATGAAATCCATTTTAAAATATTCTATAAAATAATATTTTGAGTGCCCATGCTGTAGATAACTAGCAGACTGAAACTTCACCGTTGTAGACATAATACAGATAGCACCATCTAGACTTGCCCTGGCAAACACATCCATTATATTAGCTTCCTACATGTGAAGTCAACTCAACTGAGGAGTAATAGAGAATGGAGACTTAACTTGAAAATGTGCAAGTTCTCTCTTTCTGGTTTCCCAGTTTTTTTTGTACTGCGTTATGCTCGTTCACGTATCACTCCTCACAGGCCGTTTGGTCTACTTTTTTTTGTACTGCGTTATGCTCGTTCACGTATCACTCCTCACAGGCCGTTTGATCTACTTTTTTTGTTGGCGAGATGAAATGGCCAAAACTCTGAAAGGTATTACTGAACATCAGAATTGCAGCACAAGATTTGTTCATGCCTAAAATGTTACGTTTACGTTTCATGCATGGCTTTTCTTACGATCCTAACAATATACGTATGGATTTTCTTACGATGTTCAACCTTTTGGCAGCTATCTGGCTCCAGACAAAGCTTTCCCCAAATTGTCAAGAAAATGGCATATGCCTACAGTTGAAATTTATTTTGCATTTGACCAATGATTCTTCTGCTTTGTACATTGTTTTCACTGTCAAATGTATTGTTTTAATTATTTACTAGTTACAATGTTTTTTGCTTGTCAACATGACACTTGAAAACACAAACTTTTGAGCGCAAGGTCAGTGTGCATGACCTGCAAGTGCTCAGATTAGAGCGTTGTTGGCATGGAAACCACACTGGTGTGTAGATGTGATGTGCATTATGTACACGTATGAATTCAAAATACATACCAACAATAGCCACAGACAGTCATATATTTAAGCAATAAGCCCCGAAAGCATGTGGTATATGGCCAATATCAGCTAAGGGCTGTTCTTAAACACGACACAACACAGAGTGCCTGGATACAGCCCTTAGTGGTATATTGGCCATATACCACCAACTCATGAGGTGCCTTATTGCTGTTATAAACTGGTTACCAATATAATTTGAGCAGTAAAAATAAATGTTTTTGTCATACCCGTGGTAGATGGTCTGATATACCACAGCTGTCATCCAATCAGCATTCAGGGCTCAAACCACCCAGTTTATAATTCTTATTAAAAACCAGGTGGTAAATTATTGCTGACCTTTTGCAAAGAGAATAGGGTATTATATAATAGAATCCCAGCACAACCTTGTGGAATGTTCTTAGTTTAGAAACATTAGGCTATGTAGAACAGACAGTGTCACAGTAACAAAACAAAGAGCTATATCTATTCATGCCATTTCCATCTGCAACATTGAGTATGATGCAACCTCCTGAAGACAAGCCAGATTGATGCAGATGACTATACCGAACAAAAATATAAAAACAACATGTATCAATTTCAAAGATTTGACTGAGTTAAAGTTCATAAGGAATTCAGTCAATTGAAATAGATTAGGGCCTAATGAATTTATGGATTTCACAGGACTGGGCAGGGGTCGGGTGGGCCCAGGCACAGCCAATGAAAATGAGTTTCTCCTCCCAAAAGGGCTTTACTACAGACAGAAATATGCCTCGGCACCCCCTCATACGACCGCACAGGTGAAGAAGCCGGATGTACTCCTCCTTTCCTCCCTAAAATCAAGTCAACTTCATCTGCCAACAAAGGATTTAAGATGTTCAAGGCATTGAGAGAAATAGATGTCACATGTACAATGAAGACAGGTTGAGCTTTATTAATCATACTCATGAATGGTAAGTTGTTTGAAATGTTTCACAACACAGATGTAAGACATTGCAACAAAATGAGTCACAATTATCAGAATTGTTCCCCATTTAACTCCCTTGCAACAACATGTATGACTAACGAATCAGTAGTTTAGTAGAGATGCAGAAATAATGAATATTACATAGACTGTCTATGGATTTGTAAGTCAGACAAGGCACATTGGTGGGATGAATTCCATTAAGAGCAGGAAGGACACACTTGTTTTTGGAATGGCATCGATGGAGTATCGATTTGGGCTTTTCACTTCACTCAAGGTCCTCAAATGAAACCAAAAAACAGAACACAGCTCTTTTTTAAAAGGCAATGTGGAGGATGTCATTCATTGTGCTAAAATATCTTGCCAATGTCAAGACAAAAGGAGAAATCCTTCATTGCAATGACTCCATAGACAAGTGGATGGGGGAACAGGTTTCAAAATAGCCTCCACAATCACATTGTGTTAGGTTACATGTACTGCTCTAAAAGCAAACAGAAACAGGATTGTATTCCTGCCATTTGACCAAAAACAGACAGTTATCCTTTGAACCAACTAGGGGACCGAGCTGAGATGTTTTACATTACACTCTGAAACGTGTGCTACTTTCAGCACCAGGTGTTACCGTAGTTAAAGCACATGACATAACTGCATATGCAATAATGTCCCAATGGATTCAACTTCACACACAGAACAGGAATGAATCCACTGAATCAATCCATGGGTCCCCGAGTGGTGCAGCGGTCTAAGGCACTGAATCTCAGTGCTTGAGGAGTCACTAGATACCCTGGTTCCATTCCAGATGGTATCACAACTGGTCCTGATTGGTATTCCCATGGGGCGGCGCACGATTGGCCCAGCTTCATCTGGGTTTGGCCGGTGTAGGCCTTCATTGTAAATAAGAATTTGTTCTTAATTGACTTGCTTCTTTAAATAAAACGTCAAATGTATTATTTGTTATATATGTAGCTTACTCCATTCCAAGTGTAACAAAATGACAGCTGGGTTGAATTGTAGCTAATATGACCACAGCTAATGAACAGTGGTAGTGGTACTGAGACCACTCACTGAAGAAGATCCAGGGGAGACATGATGCAATGTTGCAAAAGCCAACAGTAACTTAGCTAAAAGCTGTGAGCTTCAGCCTAGGCAGTTCTTGCATTATATGATAAGAACAAAAAAGTCAGTCGCAATGAGGTAATCAAAGCTTTAGGAGAGCCAAGTGGAAGAGATGTGATGCAGAGTTAGTCTTTAAAGTAAACCAGAGATACTGGGGAAAGTAAGATCTAGCCACAAAATCAAAACCTAGTCATCTTTGTACTGTATCAATCTATTCTTGAATGGTTTTTCCAAGGCTGTCAAGGTGCCAATAAATTCCCAAGTGATTTGTTTATCAAATCAGCAAAACATTTCCCTAAAATATCTATAGATTTTTACTGAAACACTTAGGTACATGACCCCCATCCAAAACAAACAATTCTCATTCTATCCAAGGAAGATGCACACAAGTCAAAATCCCCACTAACAAGCTTTAGCTACACGCTTCCTCATTCATTCCACTCCCAAACCACACAAAAACTAACAATTTAAAAGACCAATCACTAAAGATAAAAAGCTATAATATAAATTCACTCTTAAGTAACAAGGATCTTAAGCCATATAGCTTTCCAAGATGTTATATTACAATATGGATGTTCAAAAGTTGATACTTTTTTGTAGTTCTATTTACAAATTTCACAGTGATCTTGGTACATTCTGCTGAATAACCAATAACAGGAATTTCTGCCATACCATTCCTCTTTCTATATATAGACAATACCTTGACACAAACAAACAAGGATGCTTCCTGACGTCAAACACCGATTGCTGCAAACATTGACAGCTGCAACGCAGAGGGACAGTCTCTAAAATACCAAGGCTGCGTTGGTGTTAGCATTAGGTGGAGGGAGGTTCAACCATTGTTAGAGCCATCATAGGAAAGTGTGCAAGTACACTATTTTAAGAGACGAATGGGAGACGCAACCAAAGGCGTGAAGGGGTCGGCTATGAAGGGAACCGGAGATGGCCGGTCGAGGGATCAAGTGAAAAGATCACTCCTGTCTTTGGGGTATGCAGCCTTCCATCTCCAGCACCTCGGGCCAGCCCTCGTACTTGTTGGTTTCGGCATGGTTCTTTATGTGCTGTAGAGGCAGAGACAGGTTTTGGATTAGACCCAATGGTAGCATCCCAAATGGCAGCCTATTCCCTATATAGTGCAAGTGTTTTGTGCACTACAAAGGGAAGAGGGTGCCATTTGGGAAGCACATTGCATGGCCCCTCTTGTCTGATAAGGCTGTGTGTGTACCGGGCACAGCAATCACAAACAATGTCCCAAGAACACATAAGGGAGGATGGAAAGTCAATATTGAAGGAGTGCCTGTTCACTCTGGGACAACATGTTCAAGGGTCAGATGGAAATGTAAAAAGACAGTATTCTCATAATTGTCTTGTCTGGTGAAACTCAGATAATGAAATCAATTGTTCAGGACTGTAAAGAACGAAAACTAAATCATGGAATGGCTGTGTTTTACATATCTTATAAAGCAAGTTTTTAGTTTACAAACAAACGTCACGTTCGAGTGCATTCTTGCGTCAAAGTGCCCTGTTGCAGGACAGTTATACGCTGATGTTGGGACCTTGACAAACTGACCATGAACACCAGACTGAAGGCTATAGCTATGCTCAACAAGTAGATTATTGTTCTGGCTTCATCTAGCTCCATTTGGGATATTTCAACTTGCCTCTCTAGGTAATCAAGCCTCCGATGACATCTGCAACGTTGTAGACCAGGGGTGTTCAACTCTTACTCTACAAAGTCCGGAGTCTGCTGGTTCTGTTCTACCTGATAATTAATTGCACACACACACACACAGTGTCTCGAGTCCAAATCAGTCCCTGATTAGAGGGGAACAATGAACAAAATGCAGTGGGATTGGCTTGGCGGTCCAGAGTTGAGTCTGAGGGTTGTAGACGATGACATGTATGAAATGCATTAGGATGTCGCGCAACTCTTTATGACAGGGCTAGAAAATGAGTCTGTATCATGATAAATGGTATTTCTATAGACAAAGTTCCATCAGCTGTGCTCCACTGAAGCCTTGATATTTCAACGGGGAGAGGTGAAAAAGTCCCATGTGAACAGGCCAGAAAGAAAAAATGTGAACAAACCATGGAGGATAAATATTTTAAAAGGGGGGGGGGGGAATTGAAGTTACCTGCTCAAAGGGACTCTTGGTCTTGATCCCTTTGCCTCCCACAAAGATCCAGTTGTCCCTGAAGCCTAATGTGCTGATGCTGGAACTGCCAAGTTCACCAATCATCTTCCTGGACTCGTCATTCAGCCTGTAGACCGCAAAGCAGGGTCGTATTCATTTGTGCACACCATAGCGAAATATTTCACAACAAAAATAAAGTTTATTGGACAAGTTCAGGTAGTCCCTCACCGTTTCGGTCCATTTGCTAGTGAATACACAGCTAGAATGTCATTGAGAGTGTACACTAGACACTTAAATATCTCTACCTACCACTCTTTCCTTTACTTGAACCTTTGCTCTTAGTCACCATTGTTATACATCAGTAATTGGTGACTCCTTTAATATCAGCAGTTAGGGAGAAATAAATTTTCATTTCCCCGCAGTCAGTTAACAGATTTATTTATGTGATAGTCATTTGTCAATTCTACAAGGGTTCAATTCAGTCCCTGGAGGAAGGAAACAGATTGATCAAGACACTTAACTGAAGTATTTGCCTAAGCTTAAAATTATAATCTAAGAGTTCACGGAGAAGTTAAATGCTGAATGTGCATCTTTTCTTCAGTTCGGAACACCTACTTGGAGGCCGAGTCGTCAAACGTGGCCATCATCACTACTGTTCCTTCTTCAATAGTCTTCAGGAATGTGATGAGCGTGTTGACATCTGCACACACAACAAATACACAGGTACAAGACTGGTTTGCCTGGTCCGCCTGCCTAGTCAAGAGGCACTCCATGACACGGAAACACAGGAAATATAACTGAAACTAAGGCCTCACCTCCCGCCCACATGTCAAAGTGGTCTGTCTTGATGAGGTCCCCTGTCTTTCCTGTGGAGAACAAACAACTTGTTCACGACAAGCTAATGTACAATCACAGGCTAACTCCTATCATGAATAGTGCATTCAGAGTAGTACATTAGCCCATGCCCCGACAAATTGAGGCTTTTCTGAGGGCAAAAGGGGGTGTAACTCAATATTAGGAAGGTGTTCTTAATGTTTTGTACACTCAGTGTACATGAACAGCGGTATGGACGAGTTAGTATTGAAGTAGTTAACCAAGGCAGGGATGGGCAACTACAGTCCAGGGCCATGTTGTATGCAGGCTTTTGTTCCAGCCCAGCACTAACAGCCATCTAGGCACTCTACACATCCTCAAAGGACTCGAGCTGCCAATCGCTGAACAAAGTAAATGTTTCACACACCAGATGTCATTTTCAATTGTCATATTACTCACAGATGTAGTCATGTAAAACAACCGATTTGACTACAAGGAGAAGTACTGTTTGTCTATGGCATGTAGCAGTGACAAGGCTAGTTTACCATTAACCAGGGCGATGTTAATTCCTCTGCCCACGTTGTTCTTGACTCCACTCATCAATCTGAAAGGACAAATTAAGCATTATGTGACAGTGAGCCTGCATGTATTTTATTGGGTACTTTGTGGTTAGGTTTGTCCCATCCTTGTCTTTGTTCCCGGTCGTGTACCACTGCGCTGAGACTTGTCACACCCTGGTCGTATAGCGTCGACACAAAAATAAAAGACTTAATAAATTCCTAAAAAAAACAGACTTGATTCCCTTGAAGCACTGCCTGAGGAATTGGATTTCAATAACACGGATGCAGAATGCCACAAGAGTCAACAGTTAATTACATAGAGGGTTAACAGTCAACAGGTTGCTTCAGGCATGTTTAAATTGAATCTCTACCTCAGTTCATACCGGTCTACGCTAGTCTGTCTAGGAATCTATAAAATAAGAATAGAAATGCATCCTGTAAAACAGACATGGATAATTCTGTTGTAGAATATCCTATTGTGTCAGCCTTGCACTCTAGATTTCTACCTGGCAATAGATGTTTACCTTTTAGTCATTTAGCAGAGTGAGACAACTACATAAGTAATTGTAAGTGCTGTAAATTCTTTCAAAATAGAAAGTAGTTATCAGCAGTCAGTGCAAGTAGGAAAAGTCAAGTGCAAGGTTATTTTGTGTGTGTGTGTGTGTGTGGGGGGGGATAAAACGTCTTATTTAAAATACCTGTTTCTAATTAGGCCCCTGCGTATCGGCTGAGAGGGATGTGGGCCTTTGTTTGTACTGTTAATATAGGTTGAGAGGGATGTGGGTCTTTGGTTGTACTGTCATTATGGGTTGAGAGGGATGTGGGTCTTTGGTTGTACTGTTATTATGGGTTGAGAGGAATGTGGGTCTTTGGTTGTACTGTTATTATGGGTTGAGAGGGATGTGGGTCTTTGGTTGTACTGTTAATATGGGTTGAGAGGGATGTGGGCCTTTGGTTGTACTGTCAATATAGGTTGTGAGGGATGTGGGTCTTTGGTTGTACTGTCAATATAGGTTGAGAGGGATGTGAGTCTTTGGTTGTACTGTTATTATGGGTTGAGAGGGATGTGGGTCTTTGGTTGTACTGTTATTATGGGTTGAGGGGGATGTGGGTCTTTGGTTGTACTGTTATTATGGGTTGAGGGGGATGTGGGCTTTTGGTCGTACTGTTAATATAGGTTGAGAGGGATGTGGGTCTTTGGTTGTACTGTTAATATAACTTGAGGGATGTGGGTCTTTGGTTGTACTGTTATTATGGGTTGAGAGGGATGTGGGTCTTTGGTTGTACTGTTATTATTGGTCCATCATGTCTCTTACATGTTGTCCTCCAGGCAGATTTTGGGACCGACAACACTGGCTGCTCCGCTGGCCATCTTAAAGGAGAAGTGTCCCTCGGGACATGGCTTGGAGAGGCCACACTTGTAGCGTTCCAGTCTGGTAGCTGTGAATGGAATTCCAAACAGAGTATACAATACCAACACACTTTAGCACCCCCCCCCCCAAAGCGAACACGTACATATCTAGGCCCTGCAAACACAGTCTACTATTACACACACAGCTTGAAACTCTCTCACGCACAATATAACTCACACACGTACAGAACAAACCAGACTATTTACATAGAACTCAACAGCTAAAGAACCAAAACATTCACAATAAAGGCCAGGTGGTAAGTACACAATACACACAGATGAACTACTTAGCTAACACTTCTGCATACAAGGCAAGGTGTTTCCATAGTTTCTTAAGAGAAGATCAGCCCTGATTTTCATATACCACGGGAAAAAGAAGAAATGTAACTTGATTGAGGAAATCAGGTTAAAGTGATTTAACAGGAGAAGTTACTGAAGTATACTTACGGCCTTCCTCTACAGGCATGGACCCTGTTGTGGAGGGACAGAAACAGACAAGTTTGACTCGAGTTCCAGATGTCTTTGTGACATTAGCCCGTGAGCTCATGAGTTCCTTATTTAAGAAAGTTAAAACATTGAGCTTTGCACTAAATATGGCTTTAGCCTGGCTAAAAACATAGCAAGCTGGCCAGGCCTTTTAGCATCACACATTTCCATGTGAAATCAGATTTAGCTTTTTTTTTTTTTTTTTGCAAACATGCCCTTAGCAAATACTCTCCTACTTGCAGGTACAACCTAAAACATTATCCCAGTTTGATATCCTGCTTGTGTACTCATTCAGATATCAGCTCAAATAAAAGCACATGGCTAGCTAGTTGGCTAAAGCAGGTTCTACCACTTCACAATAGCCTGGAATCACTGGTTATTACTAATAAACTAAATATTTTCACGGGGTGGATTCTTGTTTGGTTTAGCGTTTGAACAGTCGCAGAGATTATATATGGTTACAAATACAAAATAGGCTACTTTGATGAATAACCTGTAGATCAGAACAAGGAACCGAGCGACAACACTGGCCCCACGGCTGCGGAAGGAATGATACCGAGCGTCTCAATTTCCAGATAGCACAAAAGTACGGCCGAATGCAAAAAGATATCACAAGGAGCCACCCCTTTTGTGACGAAAAACAACATTGCGCTACACACCTTCCGTCTCTGTAGTGTGTGAATTTAGTTTCAGCCAGAGACTAAGGGGTGTCGCATGCAGACACGACAAAGGTTTTTCTGAAGGCCTAAATTTAGAATCCCTGGTGAAGATTATTAATACCATCTATTGAGAGATGTATTCAAAATAATAGCCTTTGAAACTAAGTGATTCCTCCTTGGAATTCCATGCAAGATCAGGCAATAGATTGATACGCACAGTTACAAAACTGGAAAACACCTGTAACCAAACTCACCAAACACATTCCCCAGATTGAAGTCCATGTTAATTTCCAGCAGCTGGAAGGCAAGGAAAACTGCCAGGAAAAAGACAGAAACCAATGCAGCCAACTTCAAGATGCCTGAAGGAAATAAGATACATAGACCAAAGAAAGAGAATGAAGAGATCAATAGACAGCAGGAGAGAGGAGAGAGAGGAAATGGAACTCTATTTCAACACCATGTCTAATGTGTGTGTGTCATAAGGTCTCTGATGCTAACATAGAAATTAATTTGCTTGGTGACCTGAACATTGACTGGTTATCTAGTTGTCCTCTCCAGAGGAAGTTTCTTACTGTGACTAAAGCCTGTAACATGACCCAGGTTATCACTCAACCAACTAGTGTGTAAACCAATAGTGTTGGATCTGTGACATCCACTAGTATTGATCAGATCTTCACCACTGCTGCAGAGCTTGGCTCCAAAGCAATATCAGTTCCCATTGGCTAGTGACCATAACAATGTGGCAATAACAAGAAAAGCCAGAAGTACCAAAGGCAGGGTCTAAAGCCATTTATAACAGATCTTATAAAATGTTCTCAGGACTCTTGTTTAAGATGAAAAACATTTGTTGGCCTGATGTGTATGAGGAGAAACCAAATGCAGCACTTGGAAGAATTTGTCAAATTATTCTTGCCAATTGTTGACAAGCATGTACCTGTTAAGAAACTGAGAACTGTTCGAGCCCCTGGGTCGATGAACTGAAAAATGGTATGGTCCAAAAAAAAAAAAAAAAAAAAAAAAAAAGTGACAAACAATTCAGGCTGCTCAGCTGATTGGTTGACATACTGTCAACTGAGACATTGTGACTCAATTATTTATTTATTTTTTTAATAAAAAAAAAGAATAAGAATATTACTAAAACAAGATAAATTACATTTAAAAACTATGGGAAAATACTTTGGATTAAGTTATATTATGGACAGAAAACCCAATTAAATCTACATCGTTCATTGATGTTGATGGGCCATTTTAGCAAAAAACATTTTGATATAGCAAAATAATTTCAATGACTATTTCACCAGTAAATAATACAAACATTAGTCTGTTAAAACATTGAACCAACATATGTGCATTGAAGATCTAATAATGAAAGAGTAGGAATGCCGTTTTGAATTTGGTCAAGTTAGTGTGGAATAGGTGGAAAAACAGTTAGCATCCATCAATGATAAGCCACCAAGTATAGACAACCTAGATGGGAAACTACTGAGAATGGTAAGACTGTATTGCCACCCCAATTTGCCATGTCTTTAACCAGGATTGTGTCCACAGGTGTGAAAGAAAGCCAAAGTAATTCCACTACCTACAAATAGTAAAGCACCCTTTGCTGCCTCTAACATCCACCCAGCCAGTGTGCTGCCTGTTTTCAGTAAACTGCGTTTGAACAAATGCAATGCTATTTTATAAAGAACAAGTTAACTAATGACTTTCAGCATGCATATAGGGAAAGGCACTCAACTTGTACTGCACTGACTCATGACTGGCTAAAATAAATTGATTAGATGATAGTTGGAGCTGTATTGTTAGGTTTCAGTGAAGCCTTGTGTTATTGATCACCATTTCTTATTGAAAAAACCTCACTTGGAATGGCTTTACGTCCCCTGCCATCACACGGTTGGAGAGTTAATTACCCAACAGAACCCAGAGTGTTCTTCAATGGAAGCTTCTCTAACATCAGATACGTACAGTAGTTCCCCTCAGGACAGTTTCCTTGGGCCGTGGACATAGAATTACTATGCATGCTGATTGGCTGTAGATGGTGATGTGTGCAATGAGCTCACAGAGACTCTTAGCAAGGACTTACAGTCAGTGTCAGAATGGGAAATTACAATAATCTGGTGTTAAATTCATCTGAAACCAAAAAGCATTATATTTGGTTCAAAGCATTCTCTTAAGACCTAAACTGGAGATGTCCATAAAGGCTGTGAACATTCGTAGTGAAATCCTGCATGGAGCCTTCACCGTGGGCTGCCCCTTTAAGAGCACAGCAGCAGTCAGGAGGGAGATAATAACAATGGCTCTTCCGGCTCTGTATGGAGGCTCTCGGTCGGCGTGGCAATTTTGACAGTGTGTTTAACTCCTGGCAGAAGTCCTGTTTATTTTCAGCGTGATTAGTTTGTTGTTGAAGTTGATCGCCGGTGTTAACGCTCTAGGTCATGTTTGGAATCTTTGGGGCCCGCTCCTGTCATTGATCGAATGGATTAGTAGCAACAGTGTTGCGAAGCTTTGACAAATAAACCATCAGGTGTATCAGACTGACAGACCGTGCAACTGCAAGCCTGAAGTCAACAGCTAAAACCCACCCCCCTCTCTCACTAATTTTCCCTCTATTGCTCCAGGAAACGTATTGTTCCCCACTGCGCTCCCTTTGATGTTCAGTATCGCTGGACTATTATTGCCCTGACGGATGTATTTGAGTTGACATTTTAGTTAATTGATTATTTCACCTTTATTTAACCAGATAAGCTAGTTGAGAACAAGTTCTCATTTACAACTGCAACCTGGCCAAGATAAAGCAAAGCAGTGGGACACAAACAACAGAGTTACACATGGAATAAACAAGCGTACAGTCAATAACACAATACAAAAAAAAGTAGTAAATAAAAACAATATGGGGATGAGGTAAGTAGATTGGGTGGGCTATTTATAGATGGACTATGTACAGCTGCAGCGATCGGTTTTTAATAAATTTATTTGCAAATTATGGTGGAAAATAAGTATTCGGTAAATAAAAGTTTCTCAATACTTTGTTTTATATACCCTTTGTTGGCAATGACAGAGGTCAAACGTTTTCTGTAAGTCTTCACAAGGTTTTCACACACTGTTGCTGGTATTTTGTCCCATTCCTCCATGCAGATCTCCTCTAGAGCAGTGATGTTTTGGGGCTGTCGCTGGGCAACACGGACTTTCAACTCCCTCCAAAGATTTTCTATGGGGTTGAGATCTGGAGACTGGCTAGGCCACTCCAGGACCTTGAAATGCTTCTTACAAAGCCACTCCTTCATTGCCCGGGCGTGTGTTTGGGATCATTGTCATGCTGAAAGACCCAGCCACGTTTCATCTTCAATGCCCTTGCTGATGGAAGGAGGTTTTCACTCAATCTCACGATACATGGCCCCATTCACTCTTTCCTTTACACGGATCAGTCGTCCTGGTCCCTTTGCAGAAAAACAGCCCCAAAGCATGATGTTTCCACCCCCATGCTTCACAGTAGGTATGGTGTTCTTTGGATGCAACTCAACATTCTTTGTCCTCCAAACACAACGAGTTGAGTTTTTACCAAAAAAGTTATATTTTGGTTTCATCTGACATTCTCCCAATCTTCTTCTGGATCATCCAAATACTCTCTAGCAAACTTCAGACGGGCCCGAACATGCACTGGCTTAAGCAGGAAGACACGTCTGGCACTGCAGGATTTGAGTCCCTGGCGGCGTAGTGTGTTACTGATGGTAACACACCATCAGGTGTGGTTTATTGTTTATTATTGCTTGAACTGTATTGATTTTGTGGGGTCCCAGCTCTCTGCAGGTCATTCACTAGGTCCCCCCGTGTGGTTCTGGGATTTTTGCTCAGCGTTCTTGTGATCATTTTGACCCCACGGGGTGAGATCTTGCGTAGAGCCCCAGATCGAGGGAGATTATCAGTGGTCTTGTATGTCTTCCATTTCCTAATAATTGCTCCCACAGTTGATTTCTTCGAACCAAGCTGCTTCCCTATTGCAGATTCAGTCTTCCCAGCCTGGTGCAGGTCTACAATTTTGTTTCTGGTGTCATTTGACAGCTCTTTGGTCTTGGCCATAGTGGAGTTTGGAGTGTGACTGTTTGAGGTTGTGCACAGGTGTCTTTTATACTGATAACAAGTTCAAACAGGTGCCATTAATACAGGTAATGAGTGGAGGACAGAGGAGCCTCTTAAAGAAGAAGTTACAGGTCTGTGAGAGCCTGAAATCTTTCTTGTTTGTAGGTAACCAAATACTTATTTTCCACCATAATTTGCAAATAAATTCATTAAAAAATCCTACAATGTGATTTTCTGGATTTTTTTATTCTCATTTTGTCTGTCATAGTTGAAGTGTACCTATGATGAAAATTACAGGCGTCTCATCTTTTTAAGTGGGAGAACTTGCACAATTGGTGGCTGACTAAATACTTTTTTGCCCCACTGTAGCTGATGTTAAAAGTTAGTGCGGGAAATAAGTCTCCAGCTTCAGCAATTTTTGCAATTTGTTCCAGTCACTGGCAGCAGAGACCTGGAAGGAAAGGCGGCCAAAATAAGTGTTGGCTTTGGGGATGACCAGTGAGATATACCTGCTGGAGCGCCTGCACGGATGGGTGTTGTTATTGTGACCAGTGAGCTGAGATAAGGCGTAGCTTTATCTAGCATAGACTTATAGATGACCTGGAGCCAGTGGGTCTGGCGGCGAATATATATCGAGAACCAGCCAACTAGAGCATACAGGGCGCAGTGGTGGGTAGTATATGGGGCTTTGGTAACAAAACAGATGGCATTGATAAACTACAGAATGGTGAGGTTAAAGACAATGGTTTATTGTTTATTATTGCTTGAACTGTATTGATTTTGTGGGGGACTATTGACATTTAGCAGAGAATATTTTTGGACATTTCAAAGCCTTTGTCTAGGAACACACCCCACAAACCCATTTATACAGGTACCTATTATATCAAAACCTACCTCCAGCTCTCATGTTGGTCCCAAGAATCTGCAGTGAGTACAACACAATGTATGCACCTGTTGAAAGACAAAGCAACATGTCAATATTCTCCAGTGTGGTGACATACAGAGGGAGAGACAGTGGTTCGACAGTAAGGTTGACTAGCTAGCTAACTTTGGCTGGTTGGGTATGATCATGTCACAATACTACTTGGACATTAGCCTTTCCTCCTGGGTTTAAAACATGACTCACTTTGGCATCTAACTGAGAACAAGGAAGAGCGGTAGTTCATAATGGGATGGTTAAATAAATATTGCCAGAAATACATCCACAGCTAGAGGGGTATCCTACGAAGAGGCAATTTTGGTCAACCAGTCATACGATTGTGTCTCACCTTTCAGCCAGGTAAAAGTCTTCAGAACGAAACATGCTCCAGGGAAGGCTAAACTCCCTGCTAACTCCACTAACTCCTGAATGAAATGACTGAGCCACGAGTTGAGGACCAATGAAATTAGATTTCCATCCTCTTGCTAAGATAGCATCATCGTATCATCTTCCCGTTCATTTGAAGAAGACAAAAAATATTTGATTAAATAAAATGTTTTTGGGTGTTAATAGTAATGTAGTGATAATGATAATGTATTTTAAACTTAATGCAATATAACACTTGTATGACTTAATCAAAATAAATATTGATAGTAGTGGGAAAAAAATGCGTGCTTGTGCATTAATCAGCACACCAAAGACGGCATTAACGATAAGTAATAAAATAAAAACAATTCTAAAAGCCTATGTAACACCACAGCCTGCTGAATGTGCAAGATAACTTTTCTTTCATTTTGATTTCAGCAGAAATTAAAATGTTACACTGTGAAGCTAACTGAAACTAAGGATCCTGGGACTGAACACCTCCTTCTGCAACTGGATCCTGGAGTTCCTGACAGGCCGCCCCCCCCAAGTGGTGAGGGTAGGCAACAACACATCCCCCACGCTGATCCTCAACACTGACCTTAGGGGCGAGTGCTTAGTGCCCTCCTGTACTCCCTGTTCAACCACGACTGCATAGCCGCACACGACTCCAACGCCATCATTAAGTTTGCTGATGACACGATGTTGGTATGCCTGATCACCCACGACGATGAGAAAGCATTTCGGGAGGTCAGAGACCAGTTGAGAGAAAAGTGGGAAACTGAAGTGTTTAATATACAGCGTGATTCATTTATGTCCGTGCCTGTGAAATATAAAGCAGGGCTTTCGATAAAGAGCTAATTGGAGGAGTTTGTTTTTGAGCAAGTTTAAGAGGCTTGTTCTGACAATGTCAATGGGTAGAGCATTAGGACATTCATTAGCATTTTTTTGAGAGGACTTGATACCTGGCATTGGTGAAAATATGTAACCATTGTCTAAAGTGTCATAATGTTGGGTCCAATACAGCAAAAGTAATAAACAATAAGCAATGTTGAGTGACTGATGGAAGCTGATTAACACACTATGCAGGCGTGTTTAAGGTCAGGAGAGCAGACAATGTTGAGTGACTGGTGGAAGCTGATTAACACACTATGCAGGCGTGTTTAAGGTCAGGAGAGCAGACAATGTTGAGTGACTGATGGAAGCTGATTAACACACTATGCAGGCGTGTTTAAGGTCAGGAGAGCAGACAATGTGAGAAATCCCAGGCTCTGAGGTACCGTGTGAATTCCATCTTCTTTTTGACTCTGTGCTAATAGCAGCATGCGTGGTCCGGTTATATACAACCTGCCATGTATTCATCTATACTGAGGCTTTTGCATTGGGAGGGGAATGAGAGGTAATGACAGTAAGATGAAGCAGAGATAAGACCTACCTAAGTGATTACTGTCACGATCACCCTCTCTGCACCCATCTGTCCTGACATCGCCTCTCAAAGTCTTAGTGTCTGTGTGCTGTGCATTGGGAATCTGATGCTTGGATCAAGGTTGTATTCCGTGGATTAGCATCCTTCAGCCTGTTTAATTTCCAGTCACACATCACACCCCACAGGGCTTTGGGCTGGAGATTACTGCAAGGGAATGTTGTTGCCCACTTGTCTGGCATGTGGAACATTTTGTTCCTCCCTTATCTGACACAGTTGAAGTTGTCTCTTTACAAGTGTTAGACAGATTCTACTGCAGGTCAATGACCACAGAAAACCTTCATACATTAATGATTCTTCAACCACAATTCCCACAAGCCTCTGAGGAAGCTAGACAAGTTGCAAGTATGTGTCCTGGATTGTACCTGGCGGTAACAAAATGAGTCAAGCTACAGAACAAAAGGTGCGGTTCAGAGACAGCTTGACACTGTTGAAAAACTGCAGTAATGTGAACAGGGTAGTATGGTTATAGATGTTCCCTTTAACTATAGCACATTTTCCATAGACCTATTCCTATGTGTTATTCATCTATTCTATCTGACCTGTGGACAACTTCTCAATCAAATGTCAGCAAGACAAAGAAGCTGATCATGGATTACAGGAAACGGAGGGCCAAGCACATCACCATTCATATCGACAGGGCTGTAGTGGAGCAGGTTGAGAGCTTCAAGTACCTCTGTGTCCACTCCACTAAGGATCTATCATGGTCCACACACCAACACAGTGGTGAAGAGGGCAAAATGCCTCTTTAGGAGGCTGAATATATTTGGCATGGGTCCTCAGATCCTCAAAAAGTCATACAGCTGCACCGTTGAGAGCATCTTGACTGGTTGCATCACCGCTTGGTATGGCAACTGCTTGGCATCCGACCGCAAGGCGCTACAGAGTGTAGTGTGTAACCAGTACATCACTGGGGCCGAGCTCCCTGCCATCCAGGACCTCTATACCAGGCGGTGTCAGAGGAAGGCCATAAACATTTTCAAAGATGTTTATGGTGCCACCCAAGTCATAGACTGTTCTCTCAGCTACCGCACTGCAAGCAGTACCAATGCACCAAGTCTGGAACCAACAGGATCCTGAACAGTTTAACCCCAAGCCACTGCTAAGTAGTTAACCAAATAGCTACCTGGACAATCTGCATTACCCTTTCTGCACTGACTAACTCATCACATACCCTGCTGCTATTGTTTATTATCTATCCTGTTGTCATTTTATAACTAGTCATATGTACATATCTACCTCAGTTATTGTTACTAATTGTGTATGTATTATTACTTTTCTGTTATTTCTAATGTCTTTCTCTGCATTGTTGGGAAGGGCCGTAAGCATTTCACTGTTAGTCTCTCAGGGTACATGTCAAACTCATTCCATTAAGATCGCTAATTAGTAAAGAACTCCCCTCACCTGGTTGTCTATGCGTTAATTGAAAGGAAAACCCCACAGACATATTCAGGGCAGCTGAATGAAAACGGCCTAGTTTGTACAATTAGTTAGCCAGCAGATCCGACTAGATTGCTCAACTGCACTAGGGTTGGAGCCGGCGCGAGATATGGTTCAGAAAACATACCTCAAAACAGGGATGGGAAATGCCTTGTAGTCCAAATAGTCATACCAAGAAGATTGAATGACTGCTATGTTGTCCTCATGTGAGTTAGCAGGACAGCCGCCATTTTGGAACAATTCGGATTAAGGTTGCTAGCTACACTTTCCAAACCTTCTCACGCTGGCTCCAGTCTTAATCTACACCGGAAATTATACATTTCAGCCTTAATCTACATAGGAAGCCTGTCCGACCCTGGTACAGTTTAAACAATCGGGTCAGATCTGTTGGCTACACAATTAGTTATATGTTAGTGTTTGGCTAACAGTAGTCAGCTAACTGCGCAAACTAGACATCAACTTTTCTGAATAAAGTATCGTTCCCAAATAAGTAACGTTAAGGTATGGTTAGATTTAGCCATAACTAGCTAGTTACAGCGATTCACAATTTAGTTCGATTCCGTTAACAGTAGCTAGCTAGCCAACCCTAGGCAAAATAGTTAGATAAACCTGATTGCCCCAGCAGCAAGTCAATTTAATTGCCAAGAGCTAAAATAAAAAAAGCGAACGTTAGCTGGCAACTTTACCTGAGAAACGCCACGGTTACAAGCCTTGGCTATACGATGACAGACTCTTCTTCCCTGTTTCAGAAAATCGCTATTTACTCTTGTGGTACTTCAATAATCTACTAAACATGAAGGACGGCCAAACATTATTCTTCACCGCCACCTACTGTACTGGAGTGTGAGGCCATTCTATTCATCTTGAAATCATAGCGGTCAAACAAACGTTCAAGGTGCATACTGCTACGTACTGTCCTGAAGTTTGCGATGAATCACCGTCTACCTAGAAAGTAAAAAATAAAAAACAAATCAATACCTGCTAAAAACCCATCCCAAGCCCCCGAATCAATTCAACTTTATCTAGAACCTGCTGAAACAATCCACCATTAGAATTATTCAGCATGTCAACATTGAAATAAGAAAATGCTATCTGTACTGTTCCAGGCAAAACCTTCTCCAACCTCAGCAGCACTAATAAACTTTCACTTCTTTGACCCTATTTCCTACTGAGCAAACTTTTGGCCTCAATCACTCTGCCTCCCTTCACATTTCCTTTAATATCAACTTGGACATAGATATTGGGGCCCCAGTGATGACTCCCCTCAACCTAGCATAAGCCCCAGGGATATGGCTTTTGAGCTTCATCCCAATAAGCTTTTCCATTTGCAGAATCTTCCCTTTCTGAGCCTGGCTACCACAAAATATTAGCAATTTACCTTTCCAATGAACCGGGACAGTTTGACTTCACCTATCTCTTTCTCCAAGGCATTGGTTAGTCAGATAGGGTGTAAATGAGGCCCTTTGGTCTCATCAAACACCATCACCACTTTTCACTCTGACACATTATGACTCTTGCTTCCAACCTTGGCCATCTTTATGCTTTCTTTCCTAGACGCTCCACTGCTTTCTGTATCATGATCTCTCTTCTTCCTGTGTGTCTCCACTACAGACCATTTAAGTCCTTGACCCTCATTCTCCCGCTCTATATAATCAGAACTGACACCCATATTGTTCTCATTCCAGCACAGCTGTTGCCATTCCAACCTTTTCTCAATTTCCTCCTTTTCATCCACGCTACTCGCTGCCATTTACAACCTGAACACGGCCACCTGTTCCTCTTATCTAGCTCTGTGTTTCCACCTATTGTTCTACAGTGTGAGTTCTATATCCGCGGGAAGCCCCTGATAAATAAAAATAAAAAGTAATAATAGTATATTTTTATTTTACAAAATTAGTTAACTAGGCCTTTATTACTCCTGCATGAGCAGAGAAAAATGCTCCTGTTAAAGTCCCGCAATTAGAGCAACAAAGCTAATATTTGTGTAAATTGTAATCTGTTGGTGTCACTGAATAGGCTGATACCCAATTTCATGGACCCAAGATCCATAGGTAAGGCTGTACATTGCAATATAAATGTCCAATACATACAATTGGCTGAATAGTGAGGGGACCTCCGAAATTTAAAGTTCTGTAATAAAAGCTAAGACGCTAGTATTTGTGTAAACTTTTTAAGCAATGTAATCTGTAGGTGTCACTGAGTAGGCTGATACCCCATTTCATGGACCCAAGATCCATGGGTAAGGCTGTACATTGCAATTTAAGTATGCCTCCAATGCAATTCTTAAGTCTATATACATCCACAGTGCGATTTCAACTGAATTTTATGTTTTGTGTTAAATTGTCTTTTGTTAAATGTTTATACCAACATTATAAAACAAACTTGTTTACCATTATCTAGTCCAATTGTGGCATAATTCCACTATTTTCATCCTTTGGCATCAGTTTCAATGGGGGACTTTTATTTTGAAGGCAAACAGTCATTTTCACTTTTGTTGCTAGTGCTGTTGTTCATGACACACACTCGAAGTCATATCAGCTCTAAAGGAGGGGCAAAGCATAGACGCTAGACTTGGCAAAAGACCCTTCGGGAGAGGATATGCTACACAGCGCCCTCTTGTGTGGGGAGAGTAGTTGAATGAAAAGTGCCTCCTTCCTCCTGCACCCGGCAATCATTGATCATTATTACAAGATTGGACAAGTAAATGCAAGGGCACCATCACGTGGCTTTTACCTTTCCAATGATTTCTAATCAACGAGGAAGAAATGATGCACTTTTAAAGAATTCAAACAGGGATTTCATTTGTGGGTGATCTTGCCCAGAAAGAACAAGTAGAACCCATCGGGTGAAGCCCTAGCCCATGTAGCACATTGTACAGGTAAGCAATAAGGCAAGAAAAAAATCCATCTAGGAAGTAAAACAATTAAAGAACATAGACACTTTAGGTGAGGTGCTGACTAACAGAAGATAATCTATTCAAATACAAAACAAGTTGATAGTAATCTCTACTTGCTGTGGGATCCACTCTACATGTCAAATCAATTATATGTTATTTGTCACATGCTTCATAAACAACAGGTGTAGACTCACGGGGCCTTTTCCAACAATGCAGAGTTAAAGATAAAGGAGTAGAGAAATGAGGAATACATTTACAGTGAATAACAGATAACAGTTGATTGTTCCTGCAGAGTAAATACAGAATAACTGAGGTAATCAGGCACTTTATTTCCATTACATCGCTATTCTAACATTACTGTATTGATTTATTAGGAATGCACATTATTCAGGGCCTCATCAAAATACAGACTAGTGAACAGTGGTAATAATAATAATAATAATAATAATAAATATAGGCCATTTAGCAGACGCTTTTATCCAAATCGAGAATCCAACCCACTATCAATTGCGTTGCAAGCGCCATACAAAATTGTGCAAGTTGAAGAAAGTGTTCCACACATAAATAATATCATCAGACAGAGACAAACTGTTAATTCATGAAATACTTAAAAACAGAGCAGTGAAACTTGAAATAAACTAAATTCAACGTCTATTCTACGTTGGTTCAACCAGTGTCCAGTGTTCTTCGCTCAATAAATACCTTGGGACATCTGCATACCATCTACATGACATCTGCAATTTGTTCCTTACAAACCCTAGACATCTTTCCATTGAGATGCAACAGGTACGTAATACAACAAGTGGAATGCCATGCATCCAAATGGCCAAGCTCTGGAGATCATCGTCAAGATATTTCATCTCATGTTGTTCATTCAATAAGATCCTACAAAACGGGGGGGACAACAGAGGGAAGGTATCAATATTTTCCACATTACGTCTTGTAAATGGATCATCGTTCATTTAAAACAATTGACAGGCCAACATGACCATAACGCTGCCCTTAAATGCACAAGTTCACACACATTTAGCCTTTATGCCTTGCACACAAAATGTCCTATAAATCCTGAGTGCCTTTAGCCACCATGTTAAAGCTAATAACACTCACATCATCTGAATCCACTGGGAAGACTGATGTTCCGTTGCTACTGGCGACACTCTCTGGGTCGGCGGCAATGGAGCAGTCGTTGTCCTGAAGCTGCAGGACAGAGAAGCGATACATTGGCGCCCTGTAGGGGGCGGAGCAGAGCCACAAGGCATGTCAATATTTAGGACCAGAACGGAAGCAGGCATTTCAATATGCACTTGTACCTGAGCAGTGTGTGTCTGTGTGTGTGTGTGTGTGTTCTTGCATGCTGCGGATAAATGTGTACGAGGCTCACCTATTTCCATAGCCCATTCTCCTTACAGTATAGACAGCAGCGGCAACAGCCACCAGAATGACAATCCCTGATCCAACACAAACTACGATCAACAGCATCTTCTCTCTCTGAAATACAGACATAGCATTATCATATTTCTGGTCATAATATTCTAAACGCTATAAACCTTTATCATGTGACGCAATGCATCATCTAATATGTGGGACTGTATTTTCTGATGCGGAAGTACCCAGAGGGTGTGTAGGCTTTTGTTCCAGCACACCGCTGACACAACTGATTCAACTCATCAACCAGTTATCAAGCCATTGATTGATTGAATCAGGTGTGTTAGTACTGGGCTGGAACAAAACCCAGCTCACAATGTGTGTCTCCCGAGAATGAAGAACACTGTTACATTATGCCCAGGTAAGTCACACCTTTCACACCGTGAGCAATAACCCAAGCACACACACACTCAAAGGAGACCCACACAAGATCTCGCAGATGCACACGCACAGGTCACACTCACCGGGGTTTCAGAATATGGGCTGGCAGTGGGGGGCTGACTGGAGTTCCCACAATGCCTGTTGACTGTCTCCTTTATGAGCAGGGGAGTGAAACCTCCCTCACACTTATCACTGGGAACCTTACGGTACCTACACATGGAGACCACATGGTGAACTGTGTGTGTGTGTTTGGTTTGACTATCTTTGTGGGGACCACATTACGCCGGTCCCCACAAGGAAAAAGGTTAAAAAGGCTTAGGGGTTAAGTTTAGGGTTAGGGATACTATTAGGGTTAGGGGTTAGGAGTTAGGGTTAGGAGTTAAGGTTAGGGGTTATGGTTAGAGTTAGGGTTAGGGTCAGGAAAAATAGGATTTTCAATGGGAATCAATTGTTTGGTGCCCACAAGGATAATAAAACAAATTTGTGTGTGTCATAATTACCCCGATGTCCTAAGCTCCTCCTCCTCTCCATTTAGACACACCTCCAGGGCGTGGTCTGCAGTGTCCAGTTGTCTCATACACTCTGAACTGTTCTCATGACGATAGTAACCATAGTCACTGTTGGAAAGGAGAGACATGTTAGGCCATTTCAACCACAGACACAGCATATGCCTTGTTGGTAATGTTATGTTTGGGTCTGCGTTGACTCTGCCTTTGCCTCAAAGGCACAATTAGAGAAAAAAATACTTTTTTACTATAAATTAAGTAACAGATTGTGCCTTTAAATGGACAACTTTCAACTTCTGGTTTTCTGTATCTGAATGTATCCCTGACTAGAGGGAGAGAATGAAAACCAGGGTTGAATTTATTAGGGCACAACAAAGCATTTTTTTTTTTCATCAGACAAAAAAACGAGTGTTTCCTAAGTTCAGGTAGTTCCTTTGTTTCAGTTTGTTTTCTTCTGGTTACTACTGAATTACGACCCAGTAGTGTTACGGTCCTCCAGGACCATAACTGAATAGCCTTGTCAGTTTAGACTGGACCCCTGACAGTGTTTCTTACCATAGGTAGTCCTCTCTGGTGCAGGGGCAGGGGCTTTTCTGCCTGCTAACCACGTAGTCCCGTCCATTCCTGCAGACGGACAGCTTCCTCAGCCTCCTGAAGATCTCCTTGTAGCCCAAGACACACCCCTCTGTGGCCAAGTCCCCGCCCTCTGTGGCATGGGCCAACCACTGAACATAGTCCTGGTTACCACCTATAGGAAACCAATGTTAACCAATTTTAATTTAATTTTACCTTTATTTTACTAGGCAAGTCAGTTAAGAACAAATTCTTATTTTCAATGACGGCCTAGGAACAGTGGGTTAACTGCCTGTTCAGGGGCAGATAAATATATACTAAAATTAGCAAGTCTCTCTCCTTGTCAGCTCAGGGATTTGAACTTGCAACCTTCCGGTTACTAGTCCAACCCTCTAACCACTAGGCTACCCTGCCGCCCCGGTTAGAGAGGCTATTGAGACTTGCCAATTTTAGTATATATTTATCGATATCAGTATGTTCAATTCCGTTCCTAGTGACCCACAGGGGTGCATACCAAAGGTGGCTTGTGGAAGGATCTATAGGAGGGCAAACTCATTGTATTAGCTGGAATGGAATCAATGGAATGGTATCAAACACATCAAACATATGGAAACCACATATTTGACGACACTCTTTGGGTATTCTGACAATAGAAAGATAGCTACTGTTTCATTCCTTGTGAAATGTCTGTTGTTTGTTTAATGATTATGATCCTTGGAGATAGTATATTTGACAACAAACAAATGACTCACAGGGGGAATCTCAATCATCTTTCCTTGATTCCTCGTGACGACTCTCCTTCACCTCCTTCTCAAAAAGCATTAGAGTAGAAGATCCAAGGTTCCTCCTCTCAGACATTCTCCTCCACTGAGTTTTGACAAGGAGACGAGTAGACACAGGACACAAAGAATCAAGAAAATATAATTGAGATTCACCCACACTCTCTGGTGAGGAGACTCTGGAAGTCAATGGTGACCACCACCCACATGGGCTGGTGGTCTTCCTCGGGCCGGTAGCCCCACACGCTGATGTTCATGGTCTTGGTGCCCGGCTCGGATGTCAGGCCAGCGAAGAAGATGGGCTGCTCTGTAAAGTTGTACACCTTCCAACACTGGCCCTCATCTGTGGAGAACCTGGGTTGATGCACAATGACATACATGGTCGTTTTCAGTAGTGCACAGAGTCACAAAACGCTTTGCAACGGAAAACTAAAACAAGCCTTTCTATTGGACAAAGTTAAGGTTGATTTCTTTCGTTTGGTGCCTAATGAATACGGCCCTGTATAAACATCTGAATGTGAACGTGCAAGCACACACACACACGCATGAAGTACACAGTATTAAAACACACACATACAGAGTTACCGGATAGTGGACTGCTTAGACACATTCACAACTTCATAGGGAGAGAAGAGCGGATAGACACACACACTCCATAGTCAAACACAGACACAGACACACACACACAAAACACTCAGAGGATGTCGCTTGGGTGGGGGTGTGAATAAAAAGCATCTTTCTTACAGCCAATCTTTCTACATGCCACTGACTGTGTGTGTGTGCGTGCGTTTGGTGTTCAGTACTTGATGGTGTTGATTTGGCCGTCCATGGGGTGGGCCTCCACAGCCACGACGAGCCCCCCAGCGTCCAGGATGCTGTAGTGATGGGGCCCCCTCAGGGAACCCCTCCACTTGTACCCCCCGTCCTCCGACACGTACACGTCAGGCCGTGTTGACGAGATGGAGTCCCCCACACTGCCTGACCGGTCAAAGGTCATAGAAAGGTCACACACATTCTGGGACAGCTAGAGGGTGGGGGATGTGTCCGAAAGCATGTTTTATCTGTCAGTCATCCGGTCCCAAATGTCTTCCTACCCCTCCAATGTTTTCTGACATGAAGGGCCTGGATAGAGATAACCAGTGTAGTGGAGAAGCTTTCACCATACTGATCTCACATTACTGATCTGCAAACATTAAATGGTAAGGGAACGAATGGGGACCGGGCATACAGTGCCTTGCGAAAGTATTCGGCCCCCTTGAACTTTGCGACCTTTTGCTACATTTCAGGCTTCAAACATAAAGATATAAAACTTTTTTGTGAAGAATCAACAACAAGTGGGACACAATCATGAAGTGGAACGACATTTATTGGATATTTCAAACTTTTTTAACAAATCAAAAACTGAAAAATTGGGCATGCAAAATTATTCAGCCCCCTTAAGTTAATACTTTGTAGCGCCACCTTTTGCTGCGATTACAGCTGTAAGTCGCTTGGGGTATGTCACTATCAGTTTTGCACATCGAGAGACTGAAATTTTTTCCCATTCCTCCTTGCAAAACAGCTCGAGCTCAGTGAGGTTGGATGGAGAGCATTTGTGAACAGCAGTTTTCAGTTCTTTCCACAGATTCTCGATTGGATTCAGGTCTGGACTTTGACTTGGCCATTCTAACACCTGGATATGTTTATTTTTGAACCATTCCATTGTAGATTTTGCTTTATGTTTTGGATCATTGTCTTGTTGGAAGACAAATCTCCGTCCCAGTCTCAGGTCTTTTGCAGACTCCATCAGGTTCTCTTCCAGAATGGTCCTGTATTTGGCTCCATCCATCTTCCCATCAATTTTAACCATCTTCCCTGTCCCTGCTGAAGAAAAGCAGGCCCAAACCATGATGTTGCCACCACCATGTTTGACAGTGGGGATGGTGTGTTCAGAATGATGAGCTGTGTTGCTTTTACGCCAAACATAACATTTTGCATTGTTGCCAAAAAGTTCAATTTTGGTTTCATCTGACCAGAGCACCTTCTTCCACATGTTTGGTGTGTCTCCCAGGTGGCTTGTGGCAAACTTTAAACAACACATTTTATGGATATCTTTAAGAAATGGCTTTCTTCTTGCCACTCTTCCATAAAGGCCAGATTTGTGCAATATACGACTGATTGTTGTCCTATGGACAGAGTCTCCCACCTCAGCTGTAGATCTCTGCAGTTCATCCAGAGTGATCATGGGCCTCTTGGCTGCATCTCTGATCAGTCTTCTCCTTGTATGAGCTGAAAGTTTAGAGGGACGGCCAGGTCTTGGTAGATTTGCAGTGGTCTGATACTCCTTCCATTTCAATATTATCGCTTGCACAGTGCTCCTTGGGATGTTTAAAGCTTGGGAATTTTTTTTGTATCCAAATCCAGCTTTAAACTTCTTCACAACAGTATCTCGGACCTGCCTGGTGTGTTCCTTGTTCTTCATGATGCTCTCTGCGCTTTTAACGGACCTCTGAGACTATCACAGTGCAGGTGCATTTATACGGAGACTTGATTACACACAGGTGGATTGTATTTATCTTCATTAGTCATTTAGGTCAACATTGGATCATTCAGAGATCCTCACTGAACTTCTGGAGAGAGTTTGCTGCACTGAAAGTAAAGGGGCTGAATAATTTTGCACGCCCAATTTTTCAGTTTTTGATTTGTTAAAAAAGTTTGAAATATCCAATAAATGTGGTTCCACTTCATGATCGTGTCCCACTTGTCGTTGATTCTTCACAAAAAAATACAGTTTTATATCTTTATGTTTGAAGCCTGAAATGTGGCAAAAGGTCGCAAAGTTCAAGGGGGCCGAATACTTTCGCAAGGCACTGTATATAGTGCACTATATATGGGATCAGCTATTTGTAGTGATGACCGAATTATTAGGGGCGGAAGAATTTCCTGTGTAGACTATTCAAGATTCCCTACAATGCTAAATGTAGTGCACAACATCCTGTACACTACGGTAATACAGAAGTTTCACAATGCAACATGTCTTTGATATGTATGATTGACAGTTTGGTTACCGTGGGCGATGACAAGGCCAACGGCAGTGGGGTCAGAGAGAGGCAGCATGGGAGTGATGCCGTTGTAGCGACTGTATTCACCGTGGATGTGCAAGTTACACTGTCACAAACACACCACACACACGCACACACACACGCACATGCACACACACACACACACACACAAGAATCCAGTGTTCACAATCATATAATAAGCATCAACATACTCTACTCGAGACACTTAATTGTCAGAGGAGGGAATGAAGTTAGTTCTCACATCATTTCTTGAATCCACACCACACTCAACATTCTGGGGCTTGTTGAGGAGTGTCCACTCTCCCCCTCGGTTAAATGAAATGACTGTCCGAATGCGGCCGTCTGTCAAAAACAATACCCAGGAAAAAACGTTTTAGTTTGGATTAGTAATTAGTCATTCGATTAGTAATTGTCATATTTCTGCCACTAAAAAATACTTGCATTCACACTTTAATCAGCAAGTTGAACCCCCCCCCATAAACTACATGCATTTTATATTGGACAAGTTCAGGTATCAATCAATCAAATGTATTTACAAAGCCCTTTTAACATTGGCAGTTGTCACTAAGTGCTTAAACAGAAACCAGGCCTAAAACCCCAAACAGCAAGCCATGCAGATGTAGAAGCACGGTGGCTTGGAAAAACTCCCAAGAAAGGCCAGAACCATTTGAAGAAACCTAGAGAGGAAGCAGGCTCTGAGGGGTGGCCAGTCCTCTTCTGGCTGTGACGGGTGTAGATTATAAGAGTCCCTCCCCGTTTCGAACTGTTAATGTTCCTAAAGAATACGACCCAGATTGTGTTGATGCGTAGTTGCGTACCCTCCTCCAGTATGTTGGTGAGGTACACTCCTCTCATGGAGGTGACGTTGGTGAAGTCGCTCTTCCCTTCCCCACCAAACAGGTGGCGCTCTAGAGATTTAGAGTACAGGATGCCCCGGTCATCTGATGTGTACACCGTCCCAAAGTAGCTTTCCTCTGGAGGATAGAAGACAGTAGAGTATGGTACAATAGAATAGAAAGTCAATATAATCAAACAGTTTAATATACAGTGCCTTGCGAAAGTATTCGGCCCCCTTGAACTTTGCGACCTTTTGCCACATTTCAGGCTTCAAACATAAAGATATAAAACTGTATTTTTTTTGTGAAGAATCAACAACAAGTGGGACACAATCATGAAGTGGAACAACATTTATTGGATATTTCAAACTTTTTTAACAAATCAAAAACGGAAAAATTGGGCGTGCAAAATTATTCAGCCCCCTTAAGTTCATACTTTGTAGCGCCACCTTTTGCTGCGATTACAGCTGTAAGTCGCTTGGGGTATGTCTCTATCAGTTTTGCACATCGAGAGACTGAAATTTTTTCCCATTCCTCCTTGCAAAACAGCTCGAGCTCAGTGAAGTTGGATGGAGAGCATTTGTGAACTGCAGTTTTCAGTTCTTTCCACAGATTCTCGATTGGATTCAGGTCTGGACTTTGACTTGGCCATTCTAACACCTGGATATGTTTATTTTTGAACCATTCCATTGTAGATTTTGCTTTATGTTTTGGATCATTGTCTTGTTGGAAGACAAATCTCCGTCCCAGTCTCAGGTCTTTTGCAGACTCCATCAGGTTTTCTTCCAGAATGGTCCTGTATTTGGCTCCATCCATCTTCCCATCAATTTTAACCATCTTCCCTGTCCCTGCTGAAGAAAAGCAGGCCCAAACCATGATGCTGCCACCACCATGTTTGACAGTGGGGATGGTGTGTTCAGGGTGAGGCGCTGTGTTGCTTTTACGCCAAACATAACGTTTTGCATTGTTGCCTAAAAGTTCCATTTTGGTTTCATCTGACCAGAGCACCTTCTTCCACATGTTTGGTGTGTCTCCCAGGTGGCTTGTGGCAAACTTTAAACAACACTTTTTATGGATATCTTTAAGAAATGGCTTTCTTCTTGCCACTCTTCCATAAAGGCCAGATTTGTGCAATATTCGACTGATTGTTGTCCTATGGACAGAGTCTCCCACCTCAGCTGTAGATCTCTGCAGTTCATCCAGAGTGATCATGGGCCTCTTGGCTGCATCTCTGATCAGTCTTCTCCTTGTATGAGCTGAAAGGTTAGAGGGACGGCCAGGTCTTGGTAGATTTGCAGTGGTCTGATACTCCTTCCATTTCAATATTATCGCTTGCACAGTGCTCCTTGGGATGTTTAAAGCTTGGGAAAATCGTTTTGTATCCAAATCCGGCTTTAAACTTCTTCACAACAGTATCTCGGACCTGCCTGGTGTGTTCCTTGTTCTTCATGATGCTCTCTGCGCTTTTAACGGACCTCTGAGACTATCACAGTGCAGGTGCATTTATACGGAGACTTGATTACACACAGGTGGATTGTATTTATCATCATTAGTCATTTAGGTCAACATTGGATCATTCAGAGATCCTCACTGAACTTCTGGAGAGAGTTTGCTGCACTGAAAGTAAAGGGGCTGAATAATTTTTCACGCCCAATTTTTCAGTTTTTGATTTGTTAAAAAAGTTTGAAATATCCAATAAATGTGTTTCCACTTCATGATCGTGTCCCACTTGTTGTTGATTCTTCACAAAAAAATACAGTTTTATATCTTTATGTTTGAAGCCTGAAATGTGGCAAAAGGTCGCAAAGTTCAAGGGGGCCGAATACTTTCGCAAGGCACTGTAGAAGGAATAGTCATTTATTATTACTCTATCCCAACCCCATGAGACAACACACACACGGATGGAAGAAATACAGTGTCTTCTGTAGGCTTGGGAACAAACCCAACTGTGCTGACACAGCCCTCTATGAGTCGGCATAGTGATGAGGGGCTGTAAACATCAATAAATGGTGTCAAGAACCCTCCTGACATCAAAGATGTAGAAACAACTTACGTCAGCACTTAGTGGTAAATAGTTTGCATATGACATACTGGCCTTAAAATCCCTTTATACCATGTGTTGCTGTGTGTGTGTGTGTGTGTGTGTGTGTGTGTGTGTGTGTGTGTGTGTGTGTGTGTGTGTGTGTACCCTGTACCCTGATACCCAGAGCTGTGTCTGCTGTTATTCTAGCCTATCAATGTGTCTATCTACCTCAAACCTTCCCCCACTCAGATAAAACCCCTCCTTCTTATCTTCTCCATTCAGCTGAGTGGCACAAACGCCTCGGCCCTCCACCCATAGACACCTACTGTATGCACTGACACAGAAGACACACACAGACACACACAGCCTGTATGATCGGATGATTTGTCAGCAATACTGAGAACTTGTGAAACCAGTCATTCCTCTTTCTCTCTAACAAACTCAAGCTTTTCCATTGCAGCAAGCAGGGTAGTAGAACTGATACAGACATATCAGGATTAGAGTTAGTAGGACTGAGACAGACATATCAGGGTTAGTAGGACTGAGACAGACATATCAGGATTAGAGTTAGTAGGACTGAGACAGACATATCAGGGTTAGTATAACTGAGACAGACATATCAGGGTTAGTAGAACTGAGACAGACATATCAGGGGTAGTATAACTGAGACAGACATATCAGAGGTTAGACAGTTAGTAGGACTGAGACAGACATATCAGGGTTAGAGTTAGTAGGACTGAGACAGGCATATCAGTATTAGAGTTAGTAGGACTGAGACAGACATATCAGGGTTAGTAGAACTGAGACAGACATATCAGGGTTAGTATAACTGAGACAGACATATCAGGGTTAGAGTTAGTAGGACTGAGACAGACATATCAGGGTTAGAGTTAGTAGGACTGAGACAGGCATATCAGGATTAGAGTTAGTAGGACTGAGACAGACATATCAGGGTTAGTAGAACTGAGACAGACATATCAGGGTTAGAGTTAGTAGGACTGAGACAGACATATCAGGGTTAGTAGAACTGAGACAGACATATCAGGGTTAGAGTTAGTAGGACTGAGACAGACATATCAGGATTAGTAGGACTGAGACAGACATATCAGGGTTAGCATAACTGAGACAGACATATCAGGGTTAGTAGGACTGAGACAGACATATCAGGGTTAGTAGGACTGAGACAGACATATCAGGGTTAGTAGGACTGAGACAGACATATCAGGGTTAGAGTTAGTAGAACTGAGAGAGACATATCCCGGATAGAATTAGTAGAACAGAGACAGACAAATCAGGATTAGAGTTAGTAGGACTGAGACAGACATATCAGGGTTAGTAGAACTGAGACATACATATCAGGATTAGAGTTACTAGGACTGAGACAGACATATCCTGGTTAGAGTTAGCAGAACTGAGACAGACATATCAGAGTTAGTAGGACTGAGACAGACATATCAGGGTTAGTATAACTGAGACAGACATATCAGGGTTAGTAGGACTGAGACAGACATATCAGGGTTAGTAGGACTGAGACAGACATATCAGGGTTAGTAGGACTGAGACAGACATATCAGGGTTAGTAGAACTGATACAGACATATCAGGACTAGTAGAACTGAGACAGACATATCAGGATTAGAGTTAGTAGGACTGAGACAGACATATCAGGGTTAGTAGAACTGAGACAGACAGATCAGGATTAGAGTTAGTAGGACTGAGACAGACATATCAGGATTAGAGTTAGTAGGACTGAGACAGACATATCAGGATTAGAGTTAGTAGGACTGAGACAGACATATCAGGGTTAGTAGGACTGAGACAGACATATCAGGGTTAGTAGGACTGAGACAGACATATCAGGGTTAGTAGAACTGATACAGACATATCAGGACTAGTAGAACTGAGACAGACATATCAGGATTAGAGTTAGTAGGACTGAGACAGACAAATCAGGATTAGAGTTAGTAGGACTGAGACAGACATATCAGGGTTAGCAGGACTGGGACAGGCATATCAAGGTTAGAGTTAGTAGAACTGAGACAGACATATCAGGGTTAGTAGAACTGAGACAGACATATCAGGGTCAGTATAACTGAGACAGGCATATCAAGGTTAGAGTTAGTAGAACTGAGACAGACATATCAGGGTTAGAGTTAGTAGGACTGAGACAGGCATATCAGTATTAGAGTTAGTAGGACTGAGACAGACATATCAGGGTTAGTAGAACTGAGACAGACATATCAGGATTAGAGTTAGTAGGACTGAGAGAGACATATCCCGGATAGAGTTAGTAGGACTGAGACAGACATATCAGGATTAGAGTTAGTAGGACTGAGACAGACATATCAGGATTAGAGTTAGTAGGACTGAGACAGACATATCAGGATTAGAGTTAGTAGGACTGAGACAGACATATCAGGGTTAGTATAACTGAGACAGACATATCAGGGTTAGTATAACTGAGACAGATATATCAGGGTTAGAGTTACTAGGACTGAGACAGACATATCCTGGTTAGAGTTAGCAGAACTGAGACAGACATATCAGGGTTAGTATAACTGAGACAGACATATCAGGGTTAGTATAACAGGACTGAGACAGACAGATCAGGATTAGAGTTAGTAGGACTGAGACAGACATATCAGGGTTAGTAGAACTGAGACAGACATATCAGGATTAGAGTTACTAGGACTGAGACAGACATATCCTGGTTAGAGTTAGCAGAACTGAGACAGACATATCAGGGTTAGTATAACTGAGACAGACATATCAGGGTTAGTATAACTGAGACAGATATATCAGGGTTAGAGTTAGTAGAACTGAGACAGACATATCAGGGTTATAGTTAGCAGAACTGAGACAGACATATCAGGGTTAGTATAACTGAGACAGACATATCAGGGTTAGTATAACTGAGACAGACATATCAGGGTTAGAGTTAGTAGACCTGAGACAGACATATCAGGGTTAGTAGAACTGAGAGAGCCATAGATCTAGATGAGATAGATGTACAGTTCCAGACACGATCGCTGCTGAGCAAAATACATGAGTAAACTTTAATGTTTGATCTAAAGACGGATCCATGTGGCTCATATGTCCTTTGTCTATACTTGAAAAGCATGTGTGAGTGTGTGAGTTAGAATGTGTGAAAGAGAGAGAGGGAGAGAATGTGAGATAGAAACAGAGACTAGAGTGTGTGCGTGTGACAGAGTGTGTGTAAGATGTGTGTAAGACGATGAAGTTCACTCCTTTCCCCTACAGTACCTCCTGGATTGTCCACATGCATGAAAATCATGTCCTCATCCCCATCCAGAACTGAGTAGAACTGGAAACACACACACACATGTATACAGGTGAGAAAATGAATCATTAAGACATGTGTGGAACCGTTTGCGTTATTGTAATGCCTCCCCCAATTAGCTGTGTGTGTGTGTGTGTGTGTGTGTGTGTGTGTGTGTGTGTGTGTGTGTGTGTGTGTGTGTGTGTGTGTGTGTGTGTGTGTGTGTGTGTGTGTGTTTGTGTGTTCTCCCATTTCTAAGCCTTTAATCATCGTGAGAGTATATCTTTGTTTCTGTCTCGTCAGCAAGATACAGTTTGGGAGGGAGTTGAGGGAGAGAGAGGAGAGCAGGGGATGGTATGTGTGTGTGTCTTTGTCTGTGGCAAGACCAGGTGTGTGCATCTGTCGTTACGTTATGTGTTGTAATGGAAAGTTGCCAAACGGTCTCCTCCTGATATGAGTAAACGTCTTCCAAACCCCTACTTCCTCTTTCAAGAGCTTCTAGACCAGACCCTTGGTGACAGTTACGATATCTTGTAGTTACTTTGTCACAATGTGGTTTTTAATCTGTACTATGTCTTGTCAATTGTTGTGACAGATTCTTTACCGTGTACTTGACGAAATGCTGTCACCCTGATCTGGAATTTTGAGATATTTTAAAATGAATTTATGGCAGGGGGACAGATAGAGGGACAGAGACAGAGGGACAGGGGGAACAGAGAGACAGGAGAAGACAGGGACAGGAAGACAACAGTACAGAGGAACAGGAGAGATGGACAAGGGTAGGATTGTGGCGGTCATGACATTTTTTCAGACGGAGATTGTCAAGCAAATAGCTGCCAGTCTCACGGTTAATGAACGTTATTAATTGTATTATTTTATAGTATGAAGAATACAATCAAACATAGATTCATAAAATAGAAAGGATCTTTTCTCCAAACGATTTCAAAGGAAGCGCGCACATGCTGCTATTCTGTGTTGAGTGGTTAACAAAGAAACTGGTCCTCCTATATGCTTCATTTAGAGTTATTTAATGCAACTTTAGTTGTGACACAAACGTTGGGCTATATGTTCAGATTTCTATACATTCTAAGGCTGTATGATGCGACTCTAATATTGATTTGAAAAATAGTTGCATGAAAGGCACGAGCTCTTATTTGTTTATTGTTCAAGCTACACACACTTCATCAGTCTCTCATTCACAATTTGACAAGCACTTGATAGTTTTCTAACCAGGCCTCAAATTTCCCGGCGGCAACCCCCTTTGTGTGGCCGTAATGTCCCCTAAAAAATCCATGCCTTTGTGGCCAAAGTGGCCGCTGTGCCCTTTGGCTGAATATAATAATTATAATTCCCTTCTCCCAGCTGCTGTGCTCACCTCTCACTCACATGGCTCTCTCAGATATCTACATTTTTAATATCCAATGCCCGTCACGTGATCGGGCCTTCTCACAGGCATTTCAGCTAAGAAGTAGGATACAAGTGAATGAAGACAGACACATAGGGGGACGCAACTCCGAATTCAGGTGTGGTGGTAATACGGTTACCATAATAGCCATAGACAGGGGACAATAGAATGAAGTGAGGACTGAGGGGACATAGTGGGGTACAGAGGGACATAATGGACAGACAGACAGACAGACAGACAGACAGACAGACAGACAGACAGACAGACAGACAGACAGACAGACAGACAGACAGACAGACAGACAGACAGACAGACAGACAGACAGACAAGAGCCTGTCCTACCTGCTCAGTGGAGGCGGAGGGGAGCTGGGCCTTGTTGAATTGGTCCCCTTGGTCTGAGGACACATAGATGACACGTGGGGCTCCCTAGGAGAGAATCACTTAGTCACAACACAAATCTAACCAAGGCTCCCTGGGAGAGAATCACTTAGTCACAACACAGATCTAGCCAAGGCTCCCTGGGAGAGAATCACTTAGTCACAACACAGATCTAACCAAGCAAGAATCACAATGTGGTGTAGGACTGTTGACTGACTGGACCAATGAAAGGCAGAGTGAGTGGAAATAACACAGAATAACACAGAGTGTAAATGATTGTATATGTCAGCTTATATGTTGATACCCGTGTGTGTGTGTGTGTGTGTGTGTGTGTGTGTGTGTGTGTGTGTGTGTGTGTGCTTGCATGTGTGTGTGTGTGTGTGTGTGTGTGTGTGTGTGTGTGTGTGTGTGTGTGTGTGTGTGTGTGTGTGTGTGTGTGTGTGTGTGTGTGTGTGTGTGTGTGTGTGCATGTATGTGTACGCTTGCTTGCGTGTGTGTGTGTGTGTGTTTGGTTGCATCAGTGTGTGTGTCTCACCAGTGTCTCTATGACTGAGGTGAAGAGGAAGCCTCCTACATAGCCAAAGGAGAAGATGCTGTGTGCCACGGTGGTGAACGTCTTCCCCAGGTCTTCTGTCCTCTTTAGGAACAGCTCTCCTCTTCTGTCTGCCTCCACTAACGACACAACACATTACTAGACCAGCGCCCAAACAGAAGAAAACAAACTTGTTGCTACGGTGTGTACTAATGAATACGACCCCGCTCTCACCTGTTCCTTTGGGACTGAAGCTGAAGAAGAGAGTGATGCCGGAGCCCCTGGCAAAATAAGGAGAGAGAGAGAGAGAGAGAGAGAGAGAGAAAGAGAGAGAGAGAGACCCAGTTAATAATCATATTTATTACATGTTGTTACTTTTTATTACATAGGGGCAAATCCTATAACTTACACTCAAGTCATTTTCACTTAGGCTCCCATTGATTGATATCAATGCATGACTAAGTGAAAATGTACCTTTAGGGACTTAACAAATAGGAGCTTCTCACTCCTACCAGACACACTATAGTTGCCACCAGACCTGGGCTAAACATTCCAATTCAGTCAAACAACAGACAACAGACTGTAGACATGTGTGCTTTATGAGCTCTGTGTGTTTACTACATTGATGTATTGAAGTCAGTATTTAGATTGAACACGACACACCTCCTCTCTTTGTCTGGGCATGGCTGATCAAACTGAGCTCTGTGTGTGTGTGTGTGTGTGTGTGTGTGTGTGTGTGTGTGTGTGTGTGTGTGTGTGTGTGTGTGTGTGTGTGTGTGTGTGTGTGTGTGTGTGTGTGTGTGTGTGTGTATGCCCCGTTTGTTCTCACCACGTGAAAGATTGTGTTCCTTCGTGAACCTTTTTCCACACAGTCCCAAAGTCCAGAGAAAGCCACAGGCCACCCTGCAAGTGAAAAAAGCATAGGAGAATGTGTATTTAATGCTGGAATATGTAACTTTTTGGGCAACCCGACCAAATTCCCATAGAAATGTGAGTTATAGATCTGTAATTCTCATTGAAAGCAAGTCTAAGAAGTGGTAGATCTGTTTTATCTGTGCTATTACTATGCCTTCTGTTATTAAGTTTAGGTCTTGCATCTTTTACTTTTGGTTTTGTACACCAGCTTCAAATAGCTGAAAATACAATATTTTTGGTTATGGAAAATATATTTCTCAGCGGTTTAGATGATTCTCTACACTATACTTGCTTGTTTTGTCACATAAACTGAAATTAGGTTAACTATTATATTTTTTTCTACCAGTGATTTTTACAAGTGGCACCTTTATGTACTGTATGTATGTACTGTATGTGTGTGTATTTGTGTGTGTATGTGCCGTGTGTGATCATGTGTGCGTATGTGTGAGGTGAGTGTGATCACAAAGAGATAAAGAGCATGTTTGTTTATTTACTCACATCTATGCTGATGACCACTAAGTACTCGGGATTCAAGAAGTGGAAGGTGATTGGCTGGGCCGGGTGAAAAGGCAACTGGACAGACTTAAACGACACTCCGGCATCAGTTGAGGTAAAGATGACGCCACCGGGGTTGTCCAAAACCGGTATGTCTGCAGTCAGAATCACCTGTCAATCAGAACAAGCACCATACGTTATGGAAGGTTGCCTTAATGTGCATCTCAATAGTCTAAACTGGCTTCCTCCACTTGTCTCCTCTATTGTCTTCATATAAATCACCTCCCCCAACATAAAACTATGAGGCCTCATCCTGGGGTGTATTCATTAGATGCAAAACAGACAAAAGCAAACTGCAACAGACCTGAATTTGTCCAATAAGAAACGCTTGCTTTTGTTTCTGAACATTTTCTGTTGCAAATTGTTTTGCTACGTTGTGCCCTAATGGATACCACCCTGTTGTGGTTGTTTAGGTGCAATGGGTTTGGTGGTTTTGTTGTTCTCACTGTCTAGTCTTCACACCAGTGTTCTGAGCAGCGTGACCACAGTGGCATGTGGAGGAGAGTGTTGAAACTGAGCTGTGGTGGCTCAAGCTGATTGGACAGCAAGAACCAAGACGGCTGACGTGTCTGCACATGTACGCCAGACAGTCACAAACACACACACATACACACAGACACACACACAGACTGTCATCAGCCAGAATGCTTTCCTGCATGTACACTTGTGATCAGGCAGCTTACCTGTTGAGAGTTCCCTGGTCCAGCCTGAAGTCCAAATTCCTTCCTTATGAAGGTGTTATTGATGAGATGAGAAATATCATGGAAAGACTTGCCATAGTCTGCACTGAGAGGGGAGTGTAACGTGCCAAAATGTCAGAACACTGGCTCGGTTCATCTAGAGACACAAACAGACAGACATATTGCCACCATCCACTAACCTGCGGTACAATCGTGAAGAACCGCCCTCGAAGAAGGAATCTAGAGGAGCACTGATTGTAGACAACACCAAGATTACCTGGTGGGACACAAATGAACACTTGGCTAAACTTCACCATGACTGTACTATTACCAGTTTATGCAGTTAGCAATTCCCATTTATCCACCCGTCACTACAAGCAATCACTCAATCACTCACTCAGTCACTCACTCAATCAATCACTCAATCAACAAATCAATAAATTAACCAATCACTCAATCAACCAAATTAAAAAACTATTGTCAAAGGTTTAAAAGGTTTCCTCTCTCCTCGTCCCCTTTCCTTTCCTTCATCTGCATCGGTGTGAGAGAACTGGACAGGTGAAAGCAAATGATCACGTTGCCTCACTGTCTGGTTACCGCAGGAGAAAGAGAGGAAACGAGGGGAGGAAGCTACTCCAGCGTACTGAGCTGCACCCCTTTCAGATGCACCCAATGAGTGATGATGACAATGATGCTACATCCATCATCCATTAAGTGACGACCATACGTACCCCTGTCCCGTCTCCAACCCATGTGACAGTAAAACTGGAGCCATCGTCACCATGAAACCCTGTCTGAAGGAAGAGAGAGAAAGAAAGACAGAGAGTGAAAGAGAGAGAGACAGAGAGAGTGAAAGAGAGAGAGAGAGAGAGAGAGAGAGAGAGAGAGAGAGACATAAGATGAGGGACAGTGTCTGACGGACCAACCAACCTGCACATGTCCTCTATGCTTATTGTTATTATTCAATGCATGGTTATTTTTACCCTTGGTTATTTTTGTTACTGTTGTCCAGTTGACAATATCAATTATTATTAATTATGTAAATATTGTAAATCTCCAAAGAAAGCTTTGACACATTGTCACGTCATACCAGTAAAGCAAATTGAATTGAGAAAGAGAGCGAGTGAGACTCAACTTAATCTTTTTCCTCACATACACCCATAACATCACACCTTCAGAGCTGATGAACCTAGTGACAATCCAAGTAGCCCTACCCTCAAAAACCCCAAGTAGCCCAACACAAAATCATTAATAATGCAAGCATTAATCATCATGATGACATATTATGATACATTTGCATTCATTTATGCAATGGCAAAAGAAAAACTGCGGTGTTGATGCTATAGTAATTGATAAATTACGTCAAAAACAGCACTGATATATGCTCTCACCTCGTGTGTATTTTGATCCAACACCCGGTGTTCTAATGGTGTGAGAGGGAGTTTACAAGCGGTGAAAGTGGGTCTTGGAGAAGCTGTGGTATCCCTTACTGGCCGTGAGAGGACTTGGCGTTGGTCCCCATCTTGCTGAGTCTGATGGAAAGACACCGTTCTCCTGTTTCGTTGCTCTTTGCACTGACCCCTCACACCCAGAAGAAGCAAGCATGCCCCCCCGAGGACCAAAAGTCTCCAAGTCATTTTGATGTGGTGGGCTAAATAACGGTAAAATCCTAAATCCCACAGTTCGGGTCGGGTATTACAGACTAGCACTGCCTGTCGCTTCAGGTGACAAATGACAAGTGTCGCACTTGAATGGATGGGGGCGGAGAAACACATGTTTGACGAGTCATTTACCTAAATTCTGCTGCCAGTGGATATATCAACGGTTGTTCGCCCCCATGCCGCATCCAAGTGATGTCCATACATATATAGGCTACAAAACCTCCTTCACATCAGCCACTGTAACGCCTTTGCAAATACTAATAGTAAGCTAAGCCTATAGCAGCCTATGACTCAATGTTACCGCTATAGTAGCTATAGGCTAAATTCCCTGTAGCATAACAAGTCATTTATGTATTACAAGTGTGAGAAAAGTATCTCCCACCATAGCAACCTATCTACAGTGGTCTGCAAAGTATTACTACATAGAACTAAGCAACCTACCTAATAGATGTAATGTCATCAGCAACTATTTATGCGCTTCTCCCTTGTCCGGCAGACAGTGAAACAACTGCTCCAACACCGCGAGATGACGCAGTTGGCCTATAAGAGAACACTGTAGCCACTCGTACCAATTACTTTTGTGATCTTTCTTTTTACAAGTTCATGTAGACCTGTTGTTTCTGATGAGTTGACTTTGCTAGAGAGAGAGGAGACTTAGTAACATTTACATTCAATAAGTCCCTCAGCGCTTAATAACATTTTTGAGGAGACCATCATTAGACAGGCAAGAAAGATCATATCGGACTCCACACGTGTACTGAACATTGAGTCCCAGTTGATGCAACCAGAAAGGTGTTATAGGGCAAGATTTCTCGATTTGGGGTCCGGGGACACTGGCCAAATCTCAAAATACTATAAATACTTATTTTCCACCATAATTTGCAAATAAATTCATTAAAAATCCTACAATATGATTTTCTGGATTTTTTTTTCTCATTTTGTCTGTCATAGTTGAAGTGTACCTATGGTGAAAATTACAGGCCTCTCTCATCTTTTTAAGTGGGAGAACTTGCACAATTGGTGGCTGACTAAATACTTTTTTGCCCCACTGTACATGAAATTAGTTGCAAAATGAATAGGAAATATAGTCAAGACGTTGACAAGGTTAATAAATAATTATTTTAAATTGAAATAATAATTGTGTCCTTCAAACTTTGCTTTCGTCAAAGAATCCTCCATTTGCAGAAATTACAACCTTGCAGACCTTTGGCATTCGAGTTGGCTTGATGGACACTTCTTACGTACCATACAGTCAAGCTGCTCCCACAACAGCTCAATAGGCTTGAGATCCGGTGACTGTGCTGGCCACTCCATTATAGACAGAATACCAGCTGACTGCTTCTTCCCTAAATAGTTATTGCATAGTTTGGAGCTGTGCTTTGGGTCATTGTCCTGTTGTAGGATGAAATTGGCTCCAATTACACACCGTCCACAGGGTATGGCATGGCGTTGCAAAATGGAGTGATAACCTTCCTTCTTCAAGATCCCTTTTACCCTGTACAAATCTCCCACTTTACTACGACCAAAGCACCCCCAGACCATCACATTGCCTCCACCATGCTTGACAGATGGCGTCATCACTCCTGCAGCATCTTTTCATTTTTTCTGCATCTCACGAATGTTCTTCTTTGTGATCCGAACACCTCAAACTTAGATTCGTCTGTCCATAACACTTTTTTCCAATCTTCCTCTGTCCAGTGTCTGTGTTCTTTTGCCCATCTTAATCTTTTATTTTTATTGGCCAGTCTGAGATATGGCTTTTTCTTTGCAACTCTGCTTAGAAGGCCAGCATCCCTGAGTCACCTCTTCACTGTTGACGTTGAGGCTGGTTTTGCGGGTACTATTTAATGAAGCTGCCAGTTGAGGACTTGTGAGGTGTCTGTTTCTCAAACTAGACACACTAATGTACTTGTCCTCTTGCTCAGTTGTGCACTGGGGCCTCCCACTCCTCTTTCTATTCTGGTTAGTGCCAGTTTGCGCTGTTCTGTGAAGGGAGTAGTACACAGCGTTGTACTAGATCTTCAGTTTCTTGGCAATTTCTCTCATGGAATAGCCTTCATTTCTCAGAATAATAGACTGACGAGTTTCAGAAGAAAGTCTAAAGAAGGACAGTTTTATTGCTTCTTTAATCAGAACAACAGTTTTCAGCTGTGCTAACATAATTTAAAAAGGGTTTTCTAATTATCAATTAGGCTTTTAAAATTATAAACTTGGATTAGCTAACACAATGTGCCATTGGAACACAGGAGTGATGGTTGCTGATAATGGGCATCTATCTGTACACCTATGTAGATATTCCCTAAAAAATCTGCCGTTTCCAGCTACAATAGTCATTTACAACATTAACAATGTCTACACTGTATTTCAGATCAATTTTATGTTATTTTAATGGACAAAACATGTGCTTTTCTTTCAAAAACAAGGACATTTCTAAGTGACCCCAAACTTTTGAACGGTAATGTATGTATATATATATATATATATATATATTTACATGTAATTATTTTAAGAATGTTACTAATAATAACAGATTAAACACATTTTGGCCAAGGGATCTGTGGATTAAGTTCAGAGGGGACAATACATGTAGGCCTAATATTATTAATCTACAATTCAGGTTGGTAGTCTTGTCCTGCAGTCAAATGACTACTGGCCTCATGGGTGCAATGTTATTCATATTTTTCATAAATAAACCTCGTTTTTTTTAAACAACTGGTTTTGTTATATTTCAGTCTTCTGTGATGTATATAAAGTATAATATTGGGTTGCATACTCAAAATTCAAAAGATTTCAACTCTATATCTGACATGGTACAGGTGTCTCCTTTTTTAAAGCCCATAACCATGTGTGTGAGGTGTATACTTTGGTTTCAAAGTAGATTTGTGTAAACAAATAAATAATTGATAATTGATGGAGTTCTGTGGATACCAATATCCCTGTGAGCCTCCCATGCCCATGTTGCCCAGGGTTAACCTTTTACTGCAGTGGGCTAAATCAGGGACACAGAGTGTTTCTTGGCAGTTTTAAACAAATGCACTGCAATTTTTTCACATTTTTTTATTGAACCTTTATTTAAGTTGGCAAGTCAGATAAGAACAAATTCTTATTTACAATGACGGCCTATACAGGCCAAATCCGGATGGCGCTGGGCTAATTGTGCGCCGCCCTATGGGACTCCCAATCACAGCCGGTTGTGATACAGCCTGGATTCGATCCAGGGTGTCTGTAGTGACGCCTTAAGCACTGAGATGCAATGCCTTAGACCGCTGTGCTACACGGGAAAAACTGTACAATGTGTGTAGAATTGCAGGATATTAGCTTTAAAGTTGGACCAACAAACAATCTCTCTGCCCCATGATAAAATGCATAGAACTGCAGGAAATTAGCTAGAAAACTGCTAAATGTTCTCTCCGATGCCAGTATGTGGACCTTTAAAATGTTCCATCACAAGGCCTGAGACTTGGTTCGTCCGGCCATGTACAACACTGGAGTTGTGTTCTGATTATCAGGGGGGTCCCTTACAAATTTGCTTTCACAAAAGGGTTCCACAGCCCCAAAAAGTTTGAGAACCCGTTATGCCAAGATGCAGGCTGAACAGATATAAACATTATTTTGTCCCCATGCCAATAGATTTTGTAAACAGCAGGGGAAACAGAGGTTGATTAGGGAGATAACAAGTCACAGCCTTGCTGGCATACATTCTATGTCTGTTGTGTCAATTGATTGTATGTATTTATGTGGAATCAGCAGCACTCTTTAATCGTGTCTAAATCGTGTCTATTCATTTTATTGACAATAGCCTATAAAAGTGTTTTTTCTTTACAACTTTCTTTGTGACACAATATTACAGTGCATGATGAAGAGTCAATTAGTGCATAATGTAGCCCTTTTTCTTTTACACATGATGTGATCTTCAATATACAACAAATAGCCTACACGATATAGGCAAATACCATGTATACAGATTAGTACATTTTTGTCATTTAGCAGACGCTCCCATCCAGAGCGATTTAGCGTTTGCTAAATTAAGTAACTTGCTCAAGGGCACAGACAGATTTTTCCCCCTAGTCAGCTCGGGGATTCAAGCCTGCGATCTTTCAGTTACAGCCCCAACGCTCTACCTGCTGTCCTACCAAGTAAGTATTAGTATAGTATATAGATAGAAATACATAATAATAGCTGTCAATATGACCTAGTACTTTAGTAATAGCCTACTATAAACATCAACTAGGGTGTTCTTCAAATGTGAAAAACAAGTTAAACTCATCAAACCCGTGTGACCTGTATAAATCAAACCCCACTGCGCACAGACGTCAGTTACACGTCTAGTTCTGAATTGCACAATTCAACAAAAAAATATCACTATGTCATTGGATTCAGGTTAAAAGAGACAGAGTGCCCTTACGTTGATGACTTTTTGCAAATCCAATCCGTTTTCTACTCATTCAACGTAATCACATAGATTTTTCGGGGGTTGAAATAACGTGGAAACAGCGCTGATTCAACCAGTTTTTGCCCAGTGGGAGTGGGACACCAACTAGTGGAACTGAAAGGAACCATGATAAAAGACTCAATAATGTTATTGTAAAAATCAGTGTACACATTGTACAGTGCAAGCAGTAATTGACACACGAAAACACAACACAAACCAAGCCTGTTCGTGTTAATTCTACTCTACATGACGTCCTCATCATGGTCCAATGCGTTTGGTACTCCCTGAACCTCTCGAATGGGTTGAAGACATCCGTATGTCAGTACTGCTGTCCAACTGTAAATACTCTGCAGGATCCGCGTCTTGGACATACATGAGACCACCAAATGAATCCACCATTCCCATCAGCGCGGCGAGGACAGTGAACGCTGTCCCAATAAAAAACATCCTCAAGACGTCTGTCATCATAGCTTCTCCAGTGAAATGGACGTGGTCTTGGGTTGGACAACCGCAGCGTCACCTTCATAAATATAAATAATATTAATTACATGTATTTTCCAAAACGTATACTAAATTACTATTACATAACCGGAAACGCAACCACATATTAACCGCGTGGTGGGAAAGTAGACTACCAAAATAAACGCTGCCAGAAACTGTTGAGTACTTACAATATGCCTGCCGATTTTAAACTTCAACTTGTGCAGAGTAGTTTAACTCCCGATCCAAGGTTGCCGTGGAAGACAGACTTTCCTTGTTATGACGACACAGGCTTTAGATATTCCTCAAGTTTTCTTTAAAACAGTCGAGGTAAATACGTTACTCTCCTCTTGATATCAGACGGCAATGTCATGATGCATCGCAGCGCTCTCTTGCTTCAAAGCATGTGTGTAATGACATCATCAAATCGATGGGAATTTCCAATTGTTGATACATAGGCCTGCAAATTATTTAATTTTAGTCTCTTTCACAGATAACTCACGCAAGATGGCAGAAAATGCTACCGAAGTCTGATTGGACTTAGATGGACTACTTGCCTGTGTGATAAGACAAGTGCTCTACATATTTTATATTTAGCCTATTCCCATTCCACCAAGAAATAAAATGACATAGCAGTTAAGGATATAACCACCATAGACTCTAGTTGTTTGACAATCCACTCAATAAGTAGCTCTGGGAAGTTAGGAGTTGTTGCACAATGCATTCTTTCCCACAGTTCTGAGACACATGTTGCTTTAGGCTATTTTCTGTGTGAGTCAAAGAGAGTGATTACACATACATTTATAGGTTCAGCTTCATACTCTGTGGTTTTCTTTTACAGTGCTATAACATACACCAACATACCCCTTGAGTAACCTTTCACTTTCATATATAATCAGACAGATGTACACTGAAAAGGGGACTTCCACATTAGGCTGGTGATTTGGGTACTAGTTTCGCCCATCAAATTTCACAATTTAAGCTTCAGCTTTCTGTAGAATCAGTGAATCAAACAACCAATGAGTATTGTTGTAGGCCTATTGTGGCCTCTCTCCTGCTATTTGCGGTCAGTCAGTCATACACTCTCATGTTTCTCCAAGGACTTGACATTGACCACAGGGAGCAAATGGACGGAAATTCACTGAGCTGCTAAAGGCACTCTGGGTAAAAGTTAACCAAGGATGGGACTTACTGGTTAAATAAAGGTTAAATAAACAAATAATATTCTGAATAATAGCATATAAATTATATGACTTTGGTCACATTGTTTTGTTTCTGGTCACGCACACTGGGCAAAAACTGGTTGAATCAATGTTGTTTCCATGTAATTTAACAAAACATTTAAATTGCTGATGTTGAATCAATGTGTAAAACTGATTGGATTTGCAAAAAGTAATCCAAATAAAATATGTTTTCCCTTTTTTGTCAACCTGTCCAATGACATGGTGACATTTTTGGTTGATTTTAAGTTGAATTCACGTTAGTTGACAACTCGACCAAATGTAAATAAAAACTAGACCTTGAAATGACGTGCCCCTGGAGTGCCCCTGGAGTGCCCCTGTCTATCCGTAAAAAAAATGAATACAATTTGTGCTATCTGGTTTGCTTAATATAAGGAATTAGACTTTAGACTTTTAAGTAGTATTTTACTGGGTTACTTTCAGTTTTACTTGAGTCATTTCCTATGAAGGTATCTTTACTTTTATTCAAGTATGACAATTGGGTACTATTTCCACCACTGGGCAATCCCCACCAGACATAATATAGAACTACAAACTAAAACTAGTAACTGTATTAGTAGGCCTAACAGTATTTTCTAAAGGATAGCTCTCCAAAGATGAGTGACACCATATTTAATATTCTCTAAGCTAACAAGGACCTGCCTAAATGACTATCGACCCGTAGCACTCACGTCTGTAGCCATGAAGTGCTTTGAAAGGTTGGTCATGGCTCACATCAACACCATTATCCCAGAAACCCTAGACCCACTCCAATTTGCATACCGCCCCAACAGATCCACAGATGACGCAATCTCTATTGCACTCCACACTGCCCTTTCCCACCTGGACAAAAGGAACCCCTATGTGAGAATGCTATTCATTGACAGGTCAGTGTTCAACACCATAGTGCCCTCAAAGCTCATCACTAAGCTAAGGACCCTGGGACTTAACACCTCCCTCTGCAACTGGATCCTGGACTTCCTGACAGGCCACCCCCAGGTGGTAAGGGTAGGTAACAACACGTCCACCAAGCTGATCCTCAACACAGGGGCCCCTCAGGGGTGCGTGCTCAGTCCCCTCCTGTACTCCCTGTTCACTCATGACTGCACGGCCAGGCACGACTTCAACACCAGCATTAAGTTTGCAGATGACACAACAGTGGTAGGCCTGATCATCCCACAACGATGAAACAGCCTATAGGGAGGAGGTTAGAGTCCGTGTGGTGCCAGGACAACAACCTCTACCTCAACGTGATCAAGACAAAGGAGATGATTGTGGACTACAGGAAAAAGAGGACCGAGCAAGCCCCTATTCTCCACGACGGGGCTGTAGTAGAGCAGGTTGAGAGCTTCAAGTTCCTTGGCGTCCACATCACCAACAAACTAACATGGTCCAAGCACACCAAGACAGTCTTGAAGATGGCATGACAAAACCTATTTCCCCTCAGGAGACAGAAAATATTTGGCATGGGTCCTCAGATCCTCTAAAGGTTCTACAGCTGCACCATGGAGAGCATCCTGACTGGTTGCATCACTGCCTGCTATGACAACTGCTCAGCCTCCGACCGCAAGGCACTACTGAGTGTAGTGCGTACGGTCCAGTAAATCACTGAGGCAAAGCTTCCTGCCATCCAGGACCTCTATACCAGGCGGTATCAGAGGAAGGCCCTAAAAATGATCAAGTACTCTAGCCACCCTAGTCATAGACTGTTCTCTCTGCTACCGCACAGCAAGAGGTGGTGCCAAGTCTAGGTCCAAGAGGCTTCTAAACAGCTTCAACCCTCAAGCCATAAGACTCCTGAACATCTAATCAAATGGCCACCCAGACTATTTGCATTGTCCCCCCCTCTTTTACACCTCTGCTACTCTCTGTTGTTATCATCTATGCATAGTCACTTAATAAATCTACCTACATGTACATATTACCTCAACTAACTGGTGCCCCCGCACATTGACTCTGTACAGGTACAGAGCTCTGTACAGAGCTGATGGCCCTGTATATAGTCTCGCTATTGTTATTTTACTGCTGCTCTTTAATTACTTGTTAATTTTATTTCTTATTCTTATTCATATTTTTTTCTTTAAACTGCATTGTTGGTTAGGGGCTCGTAAGTAAGCATTTCACTGTAAAGTTTACACCTGTTGTATTCGGGGCGCATGTAACTAATCAAATTTGATTTGATTTGATTTGACTAGGGAATGCCCAGACAAATGTCTAGTAGCTTGTCCTCAGAAGGAAGGTTTGGGTGAAATCACAGGGATATTGCATTAAAGGTCCGTGACCACTAGATAGCGATGATTAACAGTAGAACACCAGGGCAGCAACCTGGGCCCGTTTTGTACACGTCTCAGTCTATTGGGGAAAGGGGAATACCTAGTCAGCTGTACAACTGAATGCATTCAACCGAAGTGTGTCTTCTGCATTTAACCCAACCCTTCTGATTGAAAAAGGTATATTTAACAATGCCTCAGAGTAGGAATGATGATCAAGTATCACTTTTGCCTTTCAGATCACAATGGATCAGATTATCATGGACAGGGGTAGAGGACCTGCTCCTAGATCCACACTCCAGCTCTGAGACTCTTGATAAATACTGGCACAGGGGTGTCAAAGTCATTTGACTCAGATTACTATATTTCTGTTCCAGGTAATGCCAGCAGGGGAATAAAGATAACCTAATGGCAGCAGGGGAATAAAGATAACCTAATGCCAGCAGGGGAATAAAGATAACCTAATGCCAGCAGGGGAATAAAGATAACCTAATGCCAGCAGGGGAATAAAGATAACCTAATGGCAGCAGGGGAATAAAGATAACCTAATGGCAGCAGGGGAATAAAGATAACCTAATGGCAGCAGGGGAATAAAGATAACCTAATGCCAGCAGGGGAATAAAGATAATCTAATGGCAGCAGGGGAATAAAGATAACCTAATGCCAGCAGGGGAATAAAGATAACCTAATGGCAGCAGGGGAATAAAGATAACCTAATGGCAGCAGGGGGATAAAGATAACCTAATGGCAGCAGGGGAATAAAGATAACCTAATGCCAGCAGGGGAATAAAGATAACCTAATGCCAGCAGGGGAATAAAGATAACCTAATGGCTGTCCGGTACAAAATAACCCACTGTAACACAATATACATTAAAGCAGTAACTCAATGAAAAATAAAATCGGCAACAGCACATTTTAAATACTGTATTCAACGAGGCTATATTGCAGGGGAGGTTGGTGAGAGGAACGGGCTGGAATGGAATAAATGGAATGGAGTCAAACATGTGGTTTCCATATATTTGATGTTTTTGGTACTGTTCCATTTATTCCATTCCAGCCATTACAATGAGCACATCCTCCTATATCTCCTCCCACCAGCCTCCTCTGGTTGAGAGCTGATGGCCACAAGATTGTGGGCCATATTCTGTGGCCATATTCAATGCCCTACATTAGACTATTCATGGTCAAAGCTGGCAAACATGAGGATCAAGCAGTGAATGTTTGGAGAAAATGTTTGCGTCTCATGGCGATCCAGCGTACCAGTACTTGCATTGAGATTAAAATTGGAGGGCTGCACCTCTGTACTTTTGCAACGCAACGTCGTTTTGCATCTTGCATTGCAAGAGAGATGTGAAGGCCAACAGATAGGATTATGTCTAGAATAAAAGAGAAGAAAGTGAATTTGACAAAGTAGCCTAGTGTTGGCCTAGGGAGTGTTCTGTGAAGAGAGAGCACTGTTCTATCAAAGTGGCTGAATGTGACATGAGTTAGGCAGGGGGACTCTGTATTCAGGTCATCTGATGGAGGATGTCCTCAGTCTACACACACACACACAGGGCTCTGTTGTTGGGCTCGGTCATCGCTGGGTTGAGGAGTGTCCACACAAAGACTGGTCTCATTCATTGAGTATACAAAACATCAAGAACACTCACTCTTTCCATGACATAGACTGACCAGGTGAATCCAGGTGAAAGCTATGATCCCTTATTGATGTCACTATACTACTTCAATCTGTGTAGATGAACGGGAGAAGACAGGTCAAATAAGGATTTTTAAGCCTTGAGAAAATTGAGACATTGATTGTGTATGTGTGCCATTCAGAGGGTGAATGGGCAAGACAACATATTTAAGTTCCTTTGATTGGGGTTTAGTAGTAGTTGCCAGGTGCACCGGTTTGTGTCAAGAACTGCAATGCTGCTGGGTTTTTCATACTCAACAGTTTCCTGTGTGTTTCAAGAATGGTCCACCACCCAAATGGTCCATCCAGCCAACTTGACACAACTGTGGGAAGCAATGGAGTCAACATGGACCAGCATCCCTGTGGAACACTTTCGACACCTTGTAGAGTCCATGCCTCGATGAATTGAGTCTGTTCTGAGGACAAAAGCGGGGTGCAACTCAATATTAGGAAGGTGTTCCTAATGTTTGGTATACTTAGTGTAGAGTGGACGTAACAGTAAATGTAAATCAAGGGCACTCAAATTAGTATGATATGTTACGTTTGGTATGGTTACATAAGACAGAAGGTTAATAACCTTTTACTGCAGTGGGCTAAATCAGGGCCACACACAGTGACATACACTTTGAAACAATAGTATACACCTCACATACATGGTTATGGGCTTAAGAAAAAAGAAGACACCTTTACCATGTCAGATATAGAGTTGACATTTTGAGTTTGCATCCCAATATTACACTTTATATACATCACCATCACGCCTATTCCCGCTAATCCCCTCTGGCGTTCGACGGCGCCGGTTTACTACCCACCGGTCCTGGCAACCATCAGTACGCACACCTGCGCTTCATCATGAGGCACACCTGGACTCCATTACCTCACTTATTACCTCCCCTTTATCTGGCACTCCATTAGGTTCTTTCCCCAGGCAGTATTGTTTCTGTGTTTCATGTCAATACACTATTCCTATGTTGTATAGTTATTTGTTATATTAAACTTACCACCTGCACCTGGTTCTCGACTCCCAGCGTCTGTTTCTACAGCAATAGTGGATTCCGGTGCCACGGGGAACTTTAGTGACCAGACTCTTGCCTCCTCTCTTAAACATCACCTCATACCTGCTCTCCTCTCCTTTCCATGTTCAGGCCCTCGATAATCGGCCATTAGGTCCCGGGACCGTCACACACATCACCGAACCACTCACCCTCACTGTGGAGTCCATCCATCAGGAGAACATTCCCTTCATCACCAGCTCACAAGATCCTCCTCGGCCTCCCTTGGCTTCAAAGCCATAACCCCACCATCTCATGGTTGAGGATGAAAATCATCGACTGGGCACCCAAATGCAGAAGGGCCTGCTTTCCCATCCCCTTTGGATCCACGTCGGTTGAGAGTCCTGTGGTTGCCCTTCAGCCCAACATCCCGAAGGTATACCAGGACCTGGGGAAGGTATTTTCCAAAATCTGCTCCACCTGTCTCCCTCCTCATCACCGCTGGGACTTTGCCCTCAACCTGCTTGCAGGCTCTGCACCCCCACCCAGACGCATCTACCCTCTGTCGGTGGCTGAAACCAAGGCCATGGAGGAGCACATCCATGAGGTGCTCCAACAAGGTTTCATCCACACGTCCACTTCTGCAGGCTTCTTCTTCATGGCCAAGAAGGTTGGAGGGTTACCCCTGTGTATTGATTACAAGAGGACTCAATGACATCACCACCAAGTACCGTTACCTTCTCCCATTGGTGCCATCGAACAGCTCTGTGTGGCCCGGTTCTTTACCAAATTGGACCTGCGGAGTGCATACAATCTCATCCGCATCCGGGAGGGGGCTGAATGGAAGACAGCTTTTAGCACAATGTCTGGTCACTACGAGTACTTGGTGATGCCATTTGGCTTAGCCAATGCTCAGTCAGTGTTCCAGGCATTCGTCAACGAAGTGTCCAGGGATATGCTAAGACGCCAGGTGGTCGTGTATATCAACGGCATCCTGGCTACCTTGGAGGATCACATTGCTCAAGTCCGAGTAGTCCTGGAACGCCTCCTGGCTAACCACCTGTTTGTCAAGGCTGAGAAGTACCAGTTTCATCAGGAGGCTGTCTCCTTCCTAGACTACCAAATCAGCCCGCAAGGAGTGAAGACGGACATCAAGAAGGTAGATGCAGTCAGGTTATGGCCAGTCCCAACCACCATAAACGGGTTACAACGTTTTTTTGTGGTTTGCGAAGTTCTAACACCGTTTCCTCAGGAGCTTTAGCTCCATCGCCGCTCCTCTCTTCCAAGGGTGGTCCCCAAAGGTTGGTGTGGAGTCCCGGTGTACTACCCACCGGTCTTCTTTAGCTCCATCGCCGCTCCTCTCTCCTCAAGGGTGGTCCCCAAAGGTTGGTGTGGAGTCCCGGTGTACTACCCACCGGTCTTCTTTAGCTCCATCGCCGCTCCTCTCTCCTCAAGGGTGGTCCCCAAAGGTTGGTGTGGAGTCCCGGTGTACTACCCACCAGTCCTGGCAACCATCATTACACGCACCTGTGCTTCATCATGAGGCACACCTGGACTCCATTACCTCATTTATTACCTCCCCTCTATCTGGCACTCCCTTAGGTTCTTTTGCTTGTGTTTCATGTCAAGATGCTACTCCTGTGTTGTATTGTTCCATGTTTGTTATATTAAACTTACCACCTGCACCTGTTCTCGACTGCCAGTGTCTACGTTAGAAGACTAAAATTGAATAAAACTGTTTGACATAGAAAACACCGGAATTTTATTGTAAAAAAATAAATAATAATAATTAATAACATTCCACACATGAGACCAAAGAGGGTGCTTTTGATCACTGACTGCAAGAAAGGGGTACGGCCAACACCACCTTGCCACATACTGCACATGAAACAATTAACATTATGGTAATCCAGTGAATGTGTGGGGGGGGTTCACACACATGAATACATGAGCGGAAGGGTCACAAAGACAGAGTACAGATAATGGACTAAAGTGACCCAACTCCCTATGCCATTGTGTGTGTGTGTGTGTGTGTGTGCATTGGTGCGTGTGTGCGTGTGTGTGTGTGTGCGTGTGTGTGCGTGCGTGCGTGTGTGTGTGCATTTGTATATATGCTTTCGAGGTAAACAACACAGAGGAGCACATCTGAACTTGAATTGAGACGCATATCACATAGATAGCAGTGTGTGATTTCCACGAAAGTTAACAGTAACAAGCGTGCTGATCTCACGCTAGGCTTTGGCTCCAGTGTTAACCTAGCTGTGAAAAGAGGGTTCCATGGAGAGGTTGACTGCACGGACAAGGATGGGGCGTTGCTATGCTCTCCACGGGCAGCATAAGAGGATTTTCCGTCCTCGAGTCTGAGCAACTGTCACAAACACTCAGTCACCTGTTCCTGACCCCTTTCAGACACCAGGTCTGGAGTGGGAGAAAGGGGGATGGGGAGATACCTCTTTCTCACTGGTACCTATTTCTTTCCCTTTCTCTTTCTCAGCCTCTTCCTCTGACAATGTTTTTTAAAAATGAAGCGAAGAGCCCATTTAAGAGATGTTTTCCCCAATGCAACTTTCTGTCGACATATACAGTGCATTCAGAAAGTATTAAGACCCCTAGAATTTTTCCACATTTTGTTACGTTACAGCCTTATTCTAAATGGATTAAATCATTTTTTCCCTCATCAATCTACACACAATACCCATAATGACAAAGCAAAAACAGGTTTTAGAAAGGTTTGTAAATTTATAAAGAATAAAAAACAGAAATATCTTATTTACATAAGTATTCATACCCTTTGCTATAAGACTCGATATTGAGTTCAGGTGCATCCTTTTTCCATTGATAATCCTTGAGATGTTTCTACAACTTGATTGGGGTCCACCTGTGGTAAATTAAATTGATTGGACATGATTTGGAAAGGCACAAACCTGTCTATATAAGGTCTCACAGTTGACTGTGCATGTCAGAGCAAATACCAAGCCATGAAATCGAAGGAATTGTCCGCAGAGCCCCCGAGACAGGATTGTGTCAAGGCACAGATCTGGGGAAGGATACCAAAAAATGTCTGCAGCATTGAAGGTCCCCAAGAACACAGTGATCCTCCGTCATTCTTAAATGGAAGAAGTTTGGAACCACCAAGACTCTTCCTAGAGCTGGCAACCTGGCCAAACTGACCAATTGGCGGAAAAGGGCCTTTGTCAGGGAAGTGACCAAGAACCCAATGGTCACTCTGACAGAGCTCCAGAGTTCCTCTGTGGAGATAGGAGAACTTTCCAGAAAGACAACCATCTCTGCAGCACTCCACCAATCAGGCCTTTATGGTAGAGTGGCCAGATGGAAGCCACTCCTCAGTAAAAGGAACATGGAGTTTGCCAAAAGGAACCTAAAGACTTTCAGACCATGAGAAACAAGATTCTCTGGTCTGATGAAACCAAGATTGAACTCTTTGGCCTGAATGCCAAGCTTTATGTCTGGAGGAAACCTGGCACCATCCCTACGGTGAAGCATGGTGGTGACAGCATCATGCTGTGCAGATGTTTTTTAGCGGGAGGGACTGGGTGACAAGTCAGGATCGAGGGGAAAATGAACGCAAAGTACAGAGAGATCCTTGATGAAAACCTGCTCCAGACCGCTTATGACCTCAGACTGGGGCGAAGGTTTACCTTCCAACAGGACAATGACCCTAAGCACATAGCCAAGACAACACAGGAGTAGCTTCGGGACAAGTCTCTGAATGTCCTTGAGTGGCCCAACCAGAGCCCGGACTTGAACCCGATGTAACATCTCTGGAGAGACCTGAAAAAAAGCTGTGCAGCGACGCTCCCCATCCAACCTGACAGATCTTGAGAGGATCTGCAGAGAAGAATGGGTGAAACTCCCTAAATACAGGTGTGCCAAGCTTGTAGCGTCATACCCAAGAAGACTGGAGGGAGTTTGCTTCAACAAAGTACTGAGTAAAGGGTCTGAATACTTATGTAAATCTGATAATTCCATTTTTATTAGCAAACATTTCTAAAATGCTGTTTTTGCTTTGCAATTATGGGGTATTGTGTGTAGGGGGAAAAAAATGTGAATCCATTTCAGAATAAGCTGTAACGTAACAAAATTAGGAAAAAGTCAAGGGGTCTGAATACTTTCTGAATGCACGGTATGTGGGGCCCATTCTGGAATTGAACCCACTACCTTGGTTGTTGCTATAGCTAGCTCCATGCTCCAGTCAAATGAGCCTTTAACATTCTATTTTGTAAGCTTGTAAAACCCTGTCTGGAAGATGTTAAGAGTACAGGCCTCAGACTGTCCTATTTAAAGGTACATCCACACACAGTTTTTGGGAGCAGAATGGTTTGTACTGTGCATATACTGTAGATTGTACTGAACATTTGAGGAGTATTTCAGGGGCTATGTAAGAAGCTGTCACCCTTGTGTTAGCTACACTCTCTCCTGTGGTGCAGTGTGAGCACTGTTTGTACCTCCCTGAACCTGTCTGTGCCCAAGGCAAGCCAGGCATCCTCCTCAAGGCCATACTTTGGTACTATCTCAAGCAGTTTGTGGAATTATTTTATATTAGTGTGGGTTTGTCCCACGGCCACACACACACAGACACACACACACATTTGCAACAGTGCTAGTCTATTTGGAGTGTGTTTAAGTGCCCTCTCTGCCTCCTGCATGTATCTCCAGCCCACTGTATTCTAATTCCCCAATCCTCTTTGTGAAAGCGACGTGTGCCACTGACAGGAAACAGGGTTAAGCTGTACGCAGAGAGATTCATAGAGCAGCACTCGACTGGACAAAAACACACTGAGTATCCCATTCTGCTTCTCCTCTATCCTTGCAGGCATTTTCTTTCTGTCTTTCTTTCTATCCACCTCTCCCTCCCTCTATTAGTCTGGGCCATGTCTCTCTGCCATCTCACTCCTCCCATTCCCACCACAATCTCCCTTCAGGTCAGTGATTATTAGTTCTCTCACAGGGGCAAGGGGAACGTTGGGACGGCAACGACTCCACGACGACAAGCCTCTCCGGCATCATTTCCACGACGACGCCATCTCGGCAGGAGCATTACCACGGTGACACCCTCTCCTGACACGCCTAGCGGACACTGTGGGTTGGTTTGCAGGTGCACCCTGCGCAGAGATGGGGGAGGGAGGGACATAACTACCTTCTTTCTGTCTCTCTCTCTCTCTCTCTCTCTCATATCTCTCTGAGTATTTTTGTATCTGACCTGGGATTCGAAAACAAAGTTGACGGTAAAGACAACACTGGAGCTATGAGACCAAGATAAGAATGTGTTGAACCAGAGAACGTGTTGTGTCTCTCACAAGTAGCTCTGTTTTTCAAACTCAGGTCCTCAGCTCCTTTGACTCGTCTGGTTGGTTGGCTGAGATGGTTCTAATTTGTTCTGTTCTGTGGGAATTGTTTTGAGCTGGTAGCCCGGTTCAGGAACACCCAGTCCCTACGTGACTTGAGTCCACTTGAGGGACGTCACCGACAGAAGGGTCAGAGGGCGACGGTGAGGTCACCGACCAGAGTGAGAGACTGGAGCAAGAGAGCTTGGCAATTAGACCCAACATGGAGGGGTACGGCTACGAACACTTTGGGGTGGATGGAGAGCGGGACAGCCACCAGATGGACTACCGGAGGATCGTAGGGGACACAGAGCTACCCCGTCCCAGCTCCAACCCCTCACCCCAAGACGCAGAGCACCTCTTCCGCCTCAGCCCCCATGGGCATGGGCACGGGCACGGGCATGAGACGGCCGCCCAGCGATACAGCGCCACCCGCATCCAGGCTGGCTTTGGCCCTGAGAGGTGAGTCGGGCAAAGCAAGATTATGGTTAAAGCTGTACTAGAGTATTACTTAGTGAAATAAACTGGCATCCATTTGAAAAGAACAACATATTAGTGAAGGGCCAGGCAAAGAAGATTTTTAGATACTTGCTGAAATGTAGAATAGTTTACTAGCGTAGCAACTCTGGAGCTGACTCATGTTGAAATCCAACCTGAGTTGGAGTTGCACCACACGGGGTTGGTGGCACCTAATTGGGGAGGACAGGCTCATGATATTGACTTGAGCCAATGGTATCAAATATATCAAACACATGGTTTTAATGTGTTTAATGCCATTCCATTTACTCCCTTCCAGCCATTATTATGAGCTGTCCTGCCCTCAGCACTTCCTGTGAGTTTCACCCCGTTTTGCCCTCAGAACAGTCTCAATTGGACAAGGTGTCGAAAGCGTTCCAAAGGGAAGCTGGCCCATGTTGACTCCAATGCTTCCCACAGTCAAGTTGGTTGGATGTCCTTTGTGTGGTGGACCATTCTTGATACACACGGGAAACTGTATAGCATGAAAAACCCAGCAGCGTTGCACATCTTGAGACACTCAAACCGGTGGCCTCGCACCTACTAGCATACCTTGTTCAAAGGTACTTAAATATTTTGTCTTGCCCATTCACAATGGCACACATACACAATCAATGTCTCAATGCTTAGAAATCCTTCTTTAACCTGTCTCCTCCCATTCAACTACACTGATTGAAGTGGATGTAATAAGTGACATCAATAAGGGATCATAGCTTTCACCTGGATTCACCTGGTCAGTCTATGTCATGGAAAGAGCAGGTGTTTCTAATTTGTTGTATATTCAGTATATATTTGACTAATGAGCATTCAAGCTGTGGCATTAGTTCCTCCCACTTGTTTTGACTACTTTTCATTACTCTGCTTTCACCATGGTTACAATATGTAAATACAGCCCATTGAGTAGTATCAGTTTACACTGCCACATAGCCCTGTGTTTAGCTTGGCTTGTCAATAACCTTGAAGTTAAATCTCCTCGTTAGCCCATAATGAAGCTCTAGGACACCTGTGTCTTATATGGTTTATGGCGAGTCATTCTGAGGGCGGCCCCTAAACACATTGAAAAGCTATGATTCAGTGGCCTACTCTGATGCCAAAACAACAGAAACTGCCTCAAAGCTATTTTTGGAGTGGCAGGTCCCCCTTATGCCTTGCAGCTAGGGCAGCAGGTGGAGAGCTTAATGGGATCGGGTTTGAATCAATGCTTGAAATAGCCACCGGGTGTGCATAGAGGAATCTCTGACCCATATTGTGGGCGACCCACATTTAAAGCAATGAACTCAAGCACAGACACACAGTACCCGCCAGATCACCTTGGTACTTGTCAAGGCTGGGAAGGCCCTCTGTGTTTTGCGTAGTACTGGAGGAGGGGCTCCTGGTATAGTGCCACACAGGGAGTAGACCAAGGGACAATATACATCCCCATGATAAATGTACTTGGGGTGAATTCTGTTTTAATGCAGGGTGGATCACTAGTCACCATTACAAATGCATTTCGTTTTATTTGCTCTGAATATCTGTGTGTTGGTTGAGTGCACACAGCGACAGCAGTCCCACTCCATTTCATGCACAGGATCAAGAGTGCATGGGTTAGAATTCCCCACTCTCCAGGAAACGATGGTGACAAGGAAGAACAAAATGTGTATTTATTGCGACATTGCTTGCGTGATGGTAGGTTGCAATTGTTTGTCAGTGACTACCGTCAGCCACTGATGGTATTGACAGCAGTGAGCTGTCCGTCCTCCTTTTACAAAGGTGTGTGCTTGTGAGGGAGGTCTACTTCATCTGCCTGTGTATGTCTGTGTGTGTGTGTGCTCCTCTTCCCAACCCTGAACCATCACAGACATGGGAGAGTGTGGAACTGTTTGGTACGCAATGCTTGTGGATTCACAGGTCAACATACAGCACAATAGGCCAAGCCTAAATAATTCAGTCTGATTCTCCCAAATCCGTCAGCTTGAACGCCAATGGTCTATTGACTTTTGTGCTTTTATTATCTGAATGGTCTCGGCAGATAATAAAGGAGGGGGCCATTCTCTCTTTCTGTTTTAAACAGTCTGTCCTGTATTTGAAAGTGAAAGTCATAGGCCATGATATACAAGATAAGAAGGAGAAAATTTGGGTAAATTCCATCAATGTGTAGCCTCATCTATTGTAAATGTGTCAAATGTGATCTAGGCTATTTAAGGAGGTATGTAGCCTGGCAGGCTCTACTGGTCAGTTGAGGTCAATCTAGACCAGAAAATGCCACTGTCATCCGTATAATTGGTTACTAGTAACTGGTTGCATGTGACTTGTAAATCTGACAGTGGTGCTGTTCAGTTAATACCACCAAACGTTGCACCTCACTGAACCATCTGAGAATAGTTGATTTGTGGGTTTTGTCAAAATACAAAAGTCACTTTAGATTGATAAGTAGATAAGCATTATAAAAGTTGATTTCTACACATTTGAATGATTTATGATTCTTGATTGATCCAAAAACGGATGGTAGGAGGGCTGTTTATGTGGTTATATGTGGGTTATAAAATGATAATATATGGACTTTGGCACTGCCAGAATATAGTGCCAATTTCCCTGTAGCCTAAATGCATGATTTTCTCCTCCAAAAGATGTATGGTCTGCACTATGCATATTAGGTATATTACATAAATTACAAGGACATAATCTCACTAACCTGTAAAGTCTGTGATTGAGTTGGGATTTTACCCTCATGTTTTCGTATTCAATGAGCGCCCCACGTGGGAGGAGAGGGGATGTGACGCATCCATTTCCGACGCTTCTGCGAAAATATTCTTCTTCTTATTTAACGCGTATACACTAGCAGCGAAAGGCAATCAAATTTGGACCAGCCTCGCATCATCACTTGAGTTTGTAGTAGGGGAATTAATTGTGGGTTGGTTCCCTCCATAATAGAGAAAGCACACATTGCTTCCGCTCATTTTGGACTTGCTAGCTACAGCTGGAAAGTTCGCATTTCCGAACACCTTCAACGTGGTCAGCTTCAAGAGGTAGAAAACGGGCTGGAATTGATTTTTTTGTTTGACATTTTCTTAACGTAGCTAACATTAGGTAACTGTAAGTAAGACTAAGAACGTGGTGAGGTGGCTAATTGCATAGAATACAGAGCATCTTCAGTAATGAGTTGAAACATGTTAGTTAGCTTGCTAGCCGGCTACCGTTAGCTGACACATGCTCCTGCTGAATAACGCACTGATCATTTTGACCTGCGTGGCAAGAAATTAGATGGCTAATTTATAGTGCCGCTTTGGTGATAAAATACATTGCAAACGATATGTTAAAGACATCATATGATGGATGGAAATCTATAAATACTTAGGCTGCGGACAGTTTGCTAGATTAGTCATTAATCGTTAATATAGCCATGTTTTATTCTCCCCGCATGTATTTTGGGCTCAAGGCATTGTAACCATTGTTAGGTACTCAGCTGTACAGTAGCCGGTTAACGTTAGTAAGTGCTAGCTAACTACTGTAGCTAGCTACGGTATTGACAGGCATTGCTCACGGTTGCCTTTCAGCAGCTACCCAGAACACTGTAGGTAGTCTGGATATATATGTGCTTGAAGGAAACGGTTTTGCTGAACACATCATTGTTTAACACGCTTGATGGCTGTTTTGTTTGCATGGACAGCCACCACAAGCAATAAAGATAAAGATGTGCTCTATTTTCCTGGTGTTTATCCAGTAAATTGTCAAATATATATATCAAACATGAAAAAATGTAAAGCAACGTGTTTTATTTAACATTAATGCTGATGCTATTTTAGGCATGTATATTTACAGAACCGTGCATGAAAGGGTTAATTTCGTAAGGCTATATTTTGCCAGCATGCCCCCTCTAATAGAAAGGTTTCTTATAGATGTTAGTGGGTCATCCACATTTTGAAAACGCATAGTCGTTAGGGCGCAGCGATCTGGGTTTGTAAGTTTGGCTAGGTTTCAGTTTGACTATTTAAAGAAGTCATGATTTCAGGTTCGATAATAACACATAATGAGACTGTGAATAAAATGTCCATGATGGTAGTGGCTGCTTATCACTTGTTTTATTTGATGACTATTTAATTTCAAGTCATCTCCCCTCTATAGAGCTGCTGTCTGACAAAATCACAATTTTAGTATTTCTTCAATGTAAACAAGGCATACTTTTTTGACTGCTGAATACCAACTGTCAATTTCAGGTAGAGATACTTTTGTGTATGTGGACACACCTTCAGATTAGTGGATTCGGCTATTTTAGCCACACCCGTTGTTGAGAGGTGTATAAAATCGAGCACACAGCCAAAGCAATCTCAATAGACAAACATTGGCAGTAGAATGGCCTTATTGAAGAGCTCGGTGACTTTCAACGTGGCACCTTCATAGGATGCCACCTTTCCAATAAGGCAGTTAAATTTCTGCCTTGCTAGAACTGCCCCGGTCATCTGTAAGTGCTGTTATTGTGAAGTGGAAACGTCTGGGGGCAAAAACGGATCAGCCACGGTGTGGTAGGCCATACAAGAACACAAAGCAGGAGTGCTGAAGCGCATAGTGTGTAAACATTCTGTCCTCGGTTGCAACACTCACTACCAAGTTCCAAACTGTCTATGGAAGCAATGTCAGCACAAGAACGGCTCGTCTGGAGCTTCATGAAATGGGTTTCCATGGCCGAGTAGCCACACACAAGCCCACGATCACCATGCACAATGCCAAGCGTTGGCTGGAGTGGTGTTAAGCTTGCTGCCATTGGACACTGGAATGATGAATCATGCTTCACCATCTGGCAGTCCGATGGACAAATCTGGGTTTGGCGGATGCCAGTAGAACGCTACCTGCCTGAATGTATAGTGCCAACTGTTAAGTTTGGTGGAGGATGGATAATGGTCTGGGGCTGTTTTTCATGAGTGGAGGCTATTGTAGCAGCAATGTGTCCGTATAAATGCCCATAATTTTGGAATGAGATGTTCGACGAGCAGGTGTCCACATACTTTTGGTTGTGTAGTGTACCTCGTGAAGCAACTGCTCTCCTTTCGAACTAGCCTTATCTCTTTAATGTAGGAAGCTAAAAGAAACACAGATGGACAAGTAGGCATGAAATGGATTATGGTCATTATAGGTAAATACCACGTTTTCCATGCTAAACTATGTAGAATATTGGCCTTTTGGAAACTACAACTCCCTACTACATCGAATAGTTTGGGCTTGTTATCATTTGTCTCATTGATATCACAGAAGAAACCTGAACGAAATGCCTTGTTTAAATAATACAATAACAACAAAACACCAGCGTTTTGGGTTAATCACTCAGCACTAATAGTCATTCACAGGCACCTTTTAACCCTTCATCTATTGATGGCTAGTTATATTTGAAAATGCATCGAATGCTACAATCTAATGCCTGCTTGTCGTCCTTTTCATTTGACAGCATGGCTGATTACCTGATCAGTGGTGGTACGGGCTATGTCCCAGAGGACGGACTCTCCGCACAACAGCTTTTCTCCGTTGGAGACGGCCTCACCTACAAGTAAGTTCAGTTCAACCACAATACAAATGCCAAACAGAACCTCTCGTACTGTCCAAACCTAAGCGCAAGCGATGATGGACGATATGCGGGCGGCGCTTTGTAATGATGGCCAACACGTTTTGAATCGCAGATCTGCTCAACAACAGTCTGTTGTCGCTGATGGTCAAACGGCAGAAGAGCTATGCTCTAAAGGCGACGGGTTGACTTACAAGTGAGTAAAACGGTTGACTTTTCAACCATTTTGACACTATATACACTATACTGTAAAAATCTCTTGTCTCCAAACAATGAGTTCATATAGGGGAAGCAAATGATTGTCCCATTAAAAATAGATTTGAATCAATAAAGTACCTTGTTGATGAATTTGGCAGAAGTAAACACCACATTCGCCACCAATTGTATTTGAATTTTTAGCTGGCTGAGAAAAACACTGATCTGTACAGGTGAATGAGTAGGACAGGGGTAGTGGGGGTTGATTGCTTATTAACCTGATCTGTACAGATGAATGAGTAGGACAGGGGTAGTGGGGGTTGATTGCTTATTAACCTGATCTGTACAGATGAATGAGTAGGACAGGGATGGTGGGGGTTGATTGCTTATTAACCTGATCTGTACAGATGAATGAGTAGGACAGGGGTGGTGGGGGTTGATTGCTTATTAACCTGATCTGTACAGATGAATGAGTAGGACAGTGGTGGTGGGGTTGATTGCTTATTAACCTGATCTGTACAGATGAATGAGTAGGACAGGGGTGGTGGGGGTTGATTGCTTATTAACCTGATCTGCACAGATGAATGAGTAGGACAGGAGGGGGTTGATTGCTTATTAACCTGATCTGTACAGATGAATGAGTAGGACAGGGGTGGTGGGGGTTGATTGCTTATTAACCTGATCTGTACAGATGAATGAGTAGGACAGTGGTGGTGGGGTTGATTGCTTATTAACCTGATCTGTACAGATGAATGAGTAGGACAGGGGTGGTGGGGGTTGATTGCTTATTAACCTGATCTGCACCATAGGATGATATTTGCTTCCGGTAATGATATGACTGCATCTTGAACTGCTCTGAATAATCATAGTGCATGAACTGCTATTTGATTCTTTGAGACATTCAATCACTATCTAATCTTCTAGTAATGACATCTGACTGCACTCATATCCTAAGGCCCTTTATCTGCTCATTTCATATTCACTTGTTTTTACTTTCACTGAATAACCCTCAATCCACTTTCACTCTGTTTAAAACTAACTTGATTTCAACAAGCGAAGCATTGGACTGCCCCAATATGGCAGACGGTCATTGCATTGTATGTTGCCACAGCAAGCTACTTCACTAATTTCACCCCTTTGCCCAAGACTGTTGCCCAAAACTCTCTGCATCGTTTTGCTTCGTGAACATACCTCTGGCTAGAGGACTTGACAAAAATGACTATCTGCTATAAAATGCTTCCAACACCTACTTGTTAAAATAGAGTAACAGTCGCGTCCTTGTGTTGATGTTGTAGCCTATGTCTTTTGACTATATGTGGCTCCGTCCCAAATGGTACCCTGTCCCCTACAAAGTGCATTACTTTTGACTATAGGGAATAGGGTGCCATTTAGTATGGAACCTATGTTACAGATTAAATGGATACCGTAGGGCCTCCCAAGTGGTGCAGCAGTGCTCTGACGAGCCGGGCGCTTGCAAGCTGACACGGTAGCCAGTTGGACGGTCTTTCCTCCGACTCATTGGTGCAGCTGGCTTCCGGGTTAAGCGAGCAGTGTGTCAAGAAGCAGTGCGGCTTGGCAGGGTTGTGTTTCGGAGGACGCATGGCTCTTGACCTTCGCCTAAACAGAGTCCATAGGGGAGTTGCAGCAATTGTACAAGACTGTAACTGCCAATGAAATATCATGAAATTGGGGGGGAGGTGGGTAATTAAAAAAAAAAAATCTATATATATTAATTCTAAACCGATTTATGTGGCGTTTGTGAGAAAAACAATATTTAGACAACAAGCAGGTACAACTCAACCATTTTGTTTCTTACAGTTGAACCCTAATTGCTGCTGTAAGTTGCTCTGGATAAGAGCGTCTGCTAAATGACTAAATGTTAGGGTTCAGACTTAACAGCCACACAATAATGGTATTCACTATTTACACTACACATTTGAATGGAGAGTTAGTCCCAGTTCACAGGGGTTAATTGATTAGGCAGTGTGTGTGATACCGGCGCGTCCCTCCACTCCTTAATGAAGCACATCCTGCTTAAAGGCAAGGCAGAGCACATGACTAGCCCGAGGTACTGTCATGTGAGCGTCTCGGGGGACGACATCAGAGGAAGTCTGGGCCGGTGTTACCTGTATCATACAGCTGTGTCTCCACCATGGCAACCACAGACAACTGCCTCACAAACATGGCAACCCAGGACGGTAGCGACAGTGGCTCATTCTCAATTCGTCTTTCCCTATCTCCTCGGCTCCTTTTTAACCCTACTAAAGGAGAGGGTCTAAAGTCACTCCCCTCTGACTTTCTTCTCCAATGTATTTTGAGAGGGAGGCGGGGATGCAAGGAATCGAAGGCAAGATAAATTGAGAAAGCCAGATGTATTCTCACTGGCTCTAAGGCCTACTGGCTTTGAGGTGTTTGCTTACCTGTTGCTGCTGTAATCTGGCAGGCTTACTGTCCACACCAACACGCTGGAGCTGAATACACGCTCCCTTATCAAAGTGTTCGCCAGGGGGCTGAGAGTCTGAGATTTGCTGGATCAGGGTGAGCTGAGATGTTCTGAGGGTCCATTTCACCAAGCTGGATCAGGGTGAGCTGAGATGTTCTGTCAGGGTCTCAAGACCATTTCACCAAGCTGGATCAGGGTGAGCTGAGATGTTCTGTCAGGGTCTCAAGGCCATTTCACCAAGCTGGATCAGGGTGAGCTGAGATGTTCTGTCAGGGTCTCAAGACCACTTCACCAAGCTGGATCAGGGTGAGCTGAGACGTTCTCAAGACTATTTCACCAAGCTGGATCAGGGTGAGCTGAGATGCTCTGTCAGGGTCTCAAGGCCATTTCACCAAGCTGGATCAATATTCTTTCAGCAACTCAACATTTTCTACTACAGCAGACGATTCTGCTGCATGTTATTATCATATATTACCCCTGTCAAAAATAATTTGTCAATGCAGTCATTTTCTGTCAAAGGCTTCATGGGAGGATTCCATTATGATGTCTTATGATCACAGCCACCTAATCATCCTCGGCTTCTAATTAGCCCCGTTCAAGCCCCCTCATCTCTCCAACGCAATATTCTCCTGGGACATTGGTGTAGAAGACAATGTATTCTCAATCCACTTACGTGGCAAAGGGACGAGAAATGAAAAGATTACAATCGTGACATAATTCTACATGTGTAGTGCACTGCCTTTGCAGAAGTGTAAAACCATGTTATGAAGTAGTGCTATCCAGGCTTGTGTCAAATTGTCTGCATGAAATGAAGATGAATCAAGTCGCACCCAGCATTACTAGGTCCCGAAGCGGTTTTAATAACAGAACTGTCAGGCAATAGATATTTAAACATTAATAGTATGCAAGTCTAGACAGGTAAGTGCACTCTAAATCAGACCTACCCACTTTCTCTACTTAGTGGTTGAATGGTCATAACCATTTGGCTCATGCTGGTTAGGGGTTGGTCTGGCTAGTGAGAGCTGATCCAGAACCAGTGGAGGTTTGTGGTTTCCTTAAATGCTGGCAGATATTTTCCCCTCTGCCTCCCTGTGCCAGAATGTGTTGATGTTTGTGAGGTGTCTGGCAGTTGCAGGCGGACCCCTCCCTGTCCCGTTTTGGTAGACATATTTTAGGCCCCATCTCTTCACCCACACAGGCGGAGGAGAGAGAGGAATGTTCTGACGGATGATAAAGGACAGGGGGCCATTCTCTCTGTTTTTGTTTCTCTCGCTCGCTCCTCCCGTTCTATCTGCTTTAGAGCCATTCTCCTGCTCTCCATCTTATTCTGGTTTTCACTTTTTTCCCCATCTCTCTCTCTCTCTCTCTGACAAAGGCACACTTATTCGTCTCTCCCTCTCTGTCCAGTCTGTCTGTTTTCACACCCATCTGCCAAACCACCAGATCCACCCATTTGTGAAAAACACATCATCCTTCTTTTTCCCTCTGTCTCATATGCTCTCTACCGCTCTCTCTCTGCCTGCCATTGTGTTCATACAGTGTAAGAAATTAAGTTGAACCCCAGATGCTTTTGTCAAGCACTGGACTAATAGGGTGAGACAGTGTTTCTCTTTAGACTAGAGTACAAGGGAAGGGGCAGCTTGTTCAGCGATCACTAGAGGGCGAACTTATGAACGTACAATTTTTGGGATCAAAACATTTTCCATTAGTTCTTAACGCAAACTCGTAGTTTAGTTTATTCAAATTTATATCACGGGCAACTTTCGGGTCAGACTCCTCAACCATTGCGAGAACTAGTTTTCCCTATATTGTTACCAGGCTCGGTCGAAGTGGCAGTTCTAGGGGCTAATTTGCACATATTCCCCTTTTGGCTTTCAACACTTCCTGCTATGGACCCAACTCCAACATGGTGGAGGTACTTGTAAACGTTGAAATTGGGTGGGGAAAAGGGTGAGGGGTTTATAATAGGCCACTTCTGACCCACTGTCACCAGTTGGCTGGCAGTTGCATTGCACTGCACTATGAATCTTGTAGTCCTCTTGTCTTAAGCCATCTTTCTTTAGTCATGACAACCTGTGAACCTTGACCCCTGACCTTTTGCTCTGTCTGTCTTTCAGCGACTTCCTGATTCTGCCGGGCTTCATTGATTTTACCTCAGACGATGTGGTGAGTAGTCCTCTCTTCTCTGACTGTCAAGACCTTCCAGAAAGCTAAGACAATTCAATATAGGTTTTGAGCTACAGACTACCCTTCGACCTAGCTTCAGCCTACTGTTCTGTTCATGGGCTCAATTCCACTTTGTTCTGAGACCCTCTTCCGTAGCCCATTCCTCTTAAGTGTTCAGAGTAATGGGGTAGAGTAATGGGGTAGAGTAATGGGTAGGTACAAGCCATACGATGAAGGCTGCTCTTAGCCTGTTGAACTGGTGTCCTCCAGTTTTACATTTTTTTTTTCATATAACCTTTATATAACTAGGCAAGTCGGTTAAGAACAAATTCTTATTTACAATGATGGCCTACCTGGGAACAGTGGGTTAACTGCCTTGTTCAGGGGCAGAGCTACTAAATATTTTTTATATTTTTTTAACTACACATTTTTACCCTGTCAGCTCAGGGATTCGATCCAGCAACCTTTCGGTTACTGGCCCAACGCTCTAACCACTAGGCTACCTTCTGGTTACTGGCCCAACGCTCTAACCACTAGGCTACCTTCTGGTTACTGGCCCAACGCTCTAACCACTAGGCTACCTGCTGGTTACTGGCCCAACGCTCTAACCACTAGGCTACCTGCTGGTTACTGGCCCAACGCTCTAACCACTAGGCTACCTGCTGGTTACTGACCCAACGCTCTAACCACTAGGCTACCTGCTGGTTACTGGCCCAACGCTCTAACCACTAGGCTGCCTGCTGGTTACTGGCCCAACGCTCTAACCACTAGGCTACCTGCTGGTTACTGGCCCAACGCTCTAACCACTAGGCTGCCTGCTGGTTACTACTGCCCCTACGCTCTAACCCAGGCTAGGCTGCTCTAACCCTAGGCTACCTGGTTAACCACTAGGGCCCAACGCTCTAACCACTAGGCTACTTGCCGCCCCTACACTCTAAACCACTAGGCTACCTGCTGGTTACCTGGCCCTACGCTCTAACCACTAGGCTACCTGCCCCTGGTAACCACTAGGCGCCCCTACGCTCTAACCACTAGGCTACCTGCCGCCCCTACGCTCTAACCACTAGGCTACCTGCCGCTCTAACCCTAGGCTACGCTCTAACCACTAGGCTACCTGCCGCCCCTACGCTCTAACCACTAGGCTACCTGCCGCCCCTACGCTCTAACCACTAGGCTAACCACTAGGCTACCGCCCCTACGCTCTAACCACCACTAGGCTAACCTAGGCCGCCCCTACGCTCTAACCACTAGGCTACCTGCCGCCCCTACGCTCTAACCACTAGGCTACCTGCCCCCGCTCTAACCACTAGGCTACGCTCTAACCACTAGGCTACCTGCCGCCCCTACGCTCTAACCACTAGGCTACCGCTCTAACCACTAGGCTACCTGCCGCCCCTACGCTCTAACCACTAGGCTACCTGCCGCCCCTACGCTCTAACCACTAGGCTACCTGCCGCCCCTACGCTCTAACCACTAGGCTACCTGCCGCCCCTACGCTCTAACCACTAGGCTACCTGCCGCCCCTACGCTCTAACCACTAGGGCTAACCACTAGGCTACCTGCCCCCTACGCTCTAACCACTAGGCTACCTGCCGCCCCTACTCTCTAACCACTAGGCTACCTGCCGCCCTACGCTCTAACCACTAGGCTACCTGCCGCCCTACGCTAACCACTAGGCTACCACTAGGCCTGCCGCCCCTACTCTCTAACCACTAGGCTACCTGCCGCCCCTACGCTCTAACCACTAGGCTACCTGCCGCCCCAGACTGGTCCTTCCAGATCTCTGAAAACTACAGGGATAATGACTATGGGTGCACCAATTGGGAGCAGTACTGCTTCCTACACATTCCTTATTATTTCAGCAGACACTCCAGAGCCACTTCTGAAACCAAAGCCTTTTTACAGTATGCTGTGTCCACACAGATGCACAAACAACCCTCTGCATTCAAAGCCAAAACCTCATTCTGTAATTGCAGCTTTTCCAAAAATGCTCTCAGCTTCCTTCGTCATCCCTAACCTCCTAGCCACCCTATTTTTACAAAGATGGCCTCCCACATCTGGTCTCTGTGTCTTTTTGTCTCTCTCTGTTTATGGTTGTGCCTGGTTGGTTGGTTGCTCACTCTTCTCTCAGGGGATGATGTGAGCGTTAATCTCAGGCTTTATGTGAAATCCCTCTGCACTTCTCTCTCGTCCATCAGGAGTTTTTAATCTAATTGATATCTCTAATCTCCATTTTTGTCCAGACTAGAACACAGCTCTTGTTGCTGTGGAAGGTGCCTGTCTGCGTTGTTGCCGTGGCGTTGTGGGTAGTCTCCTTAGGGTTGTAACCTGGTCTATTTTCTTGACGGTGGAGTCAGTCTCTGGTAACTTGGACGAGCCTGTGTTTGTCTGTCTCAACTGTGAATACAGTCAAAGTTCATGCAATAATATTTGTTTAGACTAGTTTAAAATAGACCCCCCCACCCTCTTCCACACAGGGATGTTTTATAAGTGTGAGGTGGGCTTCTGTCTGGTGTTTTAATGGGGAAATTATTGCTGGTCACACCATGTTCAGAGGTGGTCTCTCAATTTGAAAGGTTAGTAGAATTTGGCAGGGTGGTGCAGTTGAGCTAACAAAATGGCTGCCAGTGTCCAGCCTTTTTCTTCACCCCCCCCCCCATTTCACAAACAGAAATAGTTGGTATGGTAGTTTACATTTGCCAAAGATAAGGGAGGACAGCTCTTGATGTCATAAAATGCACACTCTGGTTTTCTCATGGTTTTCTCATGCCATGTTTTCCCTCCCAGCTGAGAAGACTGTGGAAGTGGCTGTGATTGTTTTATTTTAGAAAAGGGAACTTTCCCAGTGTGTTGGCAGATAGTTTCTAACAAGGTCACGGCCTGATTGTGCAAAAATGTCCCCTCAGTCACATGCATCAGTTTAGTCAAAGCAACATCGGTCTTGTCTCTCTGATGACAGGTTTATACATTTAATTATTTTTCTTTTTTTTTTACATTTATTTAACTATGCAAGTTAGTTAAGAACAAATTCTTATTTACAGTGACGACCTAGCCCGGATGATGCTGGGCCAATTGTGCGCTGTCCTATGGGACACCCAATCACGGCCGGATGTGATGCAGGAGGCCAGGTGGCGATGTCTGCTTTCCAGTTGCATGTTCTTTATTTGCTGTTCCAACTCTCGTCTGAGACTTTGAGACTCATCGTCCAGTCAGCCATTGAAAGCATGCTTGAGAAATGTGACCAAAAGCTGTCATTTTCATTAGGCCAATCCACATAGGACAAATTTGCTTGTTGGAGCATGTCTGCCCCCTAGTGGACAACTGAGAAAGCAACCTTTACCATTACAAGCAATGATGGTCACCACCAGCCAACCCCTCTTTTATTCTACTGCTACTCTCTGTTCAACATATATGCATAGTCACTTTAACCATGTCTACATGTACATACTACCTCAATCAGCCTGACTAATCGGTGTCTGTATGTAGCCCCGCTACTTCTATAGCCTCGCTACTGTATATAGCCTGTCTTTTTACTGTTTTATTCCTTTACTTATCTATTGTTCACCTAATACCTTTTTTGCACTTTTGTTTAGAGCTTGTAAGTAAGCATTTCACTATAAGGTCTACCTGTTGTATACCTGAATACCTGTTGTATTCAGAGCACGTGACAAAAACTTTGATTTGATTTAATATTATCTAGTGTGCTGAGTGACTGATTTCCTGAACATGTTGTGGGTTATTGAGCCAAGATGTCCTCCTTACTTTCTCCACAAGGACCTGACCTCTGCCCTGACCAGGAAGATCACCCTGAAGACGCCTCTCATCTCCTCCCCCATGGACACAGTCACAGAGTCATCGATGGCCATCGCCATGGCGGTGAGACCTTGCAGCCTGACATTCGAGCCAGTAAAAAATATATATATGTGTGTCCTCTATGCTAGAAATTACTGTGCGCTTTCCACATCCGTCACATTCTAAGTGTTTTGTGTTGCTGGGGGGAAACGTACCATAAACAGTATTCCGTCTCCCAAAAGTGTGTTTTATTTGTCGGGTGTTTTTGAATGCCTTTAGCTCATGGGAGGCATCGGCCTCATCCATCACAACTGCACCCCTGAATTCCAAGCCAACGAGGTCCGCAAGGTTAAGGTGAGACCCCATAAACGCCTATGAAAGCATTTTCCCTTTGTAGTTAATGACTTGCATCATTTTATATTGATTGGTATTAAATGGGTTGCAGTGCATCTATACACACAATGGTTTATTAACAGATATTTGTTGTTTGTCCAGAGGTTTGAGCAGGGCTTCATCACAGACCCTCTTGTAATGAGCCCGCGTCACACGGTGGGGGACGTGTTCGAGGCCAAGACTCGCCACGGCTTCTCTGGCATCCCCGTCACCGAGACTGGCAAGATGGGCAGCAAGCTGGTGGGCATCATCACCTCCAGAGACATCGACTTCCTCTCCGAGAAGGACCACAGCCGACCACTGCAGGAGGCCATGACTAAGAGGGAGGAGCTAGTGGTGGCCCCAGCTGGTGTCACGCTGAAAGAGGCTAACGACATTCTACAGCGAAGCAAAAAAGGTGAGCCAGTCGGTCCAGTCCTTCTAGGAGTCTATTGTGGCCTGTTTTCTGGTACATTGTTCTATTGTATCATCCTCAACTTATTATTGATTAGATTGTCTTTGGTTTGCTGTACAAGGTCATTTATGAACTGTTTGAGGTTAGATGGCAGAATTACTTGGTCACCTTTAACTTCTTGGTGACAGGGGGGCAGTATTGAGTAGCTTGGATGAATAATGTTCCCAGAGTAAACTGCCGCTACTCTGTCCCAGATGCTAATATATGCAAATTATTAGTATTGGATAGAAACACTCTGAAGTTTCTAAAACCGTTTGAATGATGTTTGTGAGTATAACATAACTCATATGGCAGGCGAAAACCTGATACAAATCCAACCAGGAAGTGGGAAATCTGAGGTTTGAAGTTTCATTTAAGTGATTGCCTATCCAATATGCTGTGTCTATGGGGCCAGATTGCGCTTCCAGCCGATGTCAAGTCTTTAGAAAGTTGTTTGAGGCTTCTATTGTGGAAGGGTGTCGAATAAGAGCTGTTTCAACAAGTGGGCTAGGCTGAGGCCAATCAGTTGTTTACTGCGCGGTGTTCCTTCTTTTTCCTCTGTAATGAATAGGCTATTGTCCAGTTGGAATATTATTGAAGATGTATTATAAAAAGACCCTAAGGACTGATTGTAAACATCGTTTGACATGTTTCTTCAAACTGTAATTTTTTTTTTTTTTTTTTTTTCACCTTTATTTAACCAGGTAGGCTAGTTGAGAACAAGTTCTCATTTGCAACTGCGACCTGGCCAAGATAAAGCATAGCAGTGTGAACAGACAACACAGAGTTACACATGGAGTAAACAATTAACAAGTCAATAACACAGTAGAAAAAAGGGGAGTCTATATACATTGTGTGCAAAAGGCATGAGGAGGTAGGCGAATAATTACAATTTTGTAGATTAACACTGGAGTGATAAATGATCAGATGGTCATGTACAGGTAGAGATATTGGTGTGCAAAAGAGCAGAAAAGTAAATAAATAAAAACAGTATGGGGATGAGGTAGGTGAAAATGGGTGGCTATTTACCAATAGACTATGTACAGCTGCAGCGATCGGTTAGCTGCTCAGATAGCAGATGTTTGAAGTTGGTGAGGGAGGTAAAAGTCTCCAACTTCAGCAATTTTTGCAATTCGTTCCAGTCACAGGCAGCAGAGTACTGGAACGAAAGGCGGCCAAATGAGGTGTTGGCTTTAGGGATGATCAGTGAGACACCTGCTGGAGCGCATGCTACGGATGGGTGTTGCCATCGTGAACTGAGATAAGGCGGAGCTTTACCTAGCATGGACTTGTAGATGACCTGGAGCCAGTGGGTCTGGCGACGAATATGTAGCGAGGGCCAGCTGACTAGAGCATACAAGTCGCAGTGGTGGGTGGTATAAGGTGCTTTAGTGACAAAACGGATGGCACTGTGATAAACTGCATCCAGTTTGCTGAGTAGAGTGTTGGAAGCAATTTTGTAGATGACATCGCCAAAGTCGAGGATCGGTAGGATAGTCAGTTTTACTAGGGTAAGTTTGGCGGCGTGAGTGAAGGAGGCTTTGTTGCGGAATAGAAAGCAGACTCTTGACTTTTCGTCTGGATTTTGTGCTCGCGCATTGTGCCTTTGGAACAGTGAACTAAAAGCGCGAACAAAACGGGAGTATTTGGACATAAATATGGACGTAATCGAACAAAACAAACATTTCTTGTGGAAGTCCTGAGAGTACATTCCGACTAAGATCAGTAAAGATAAGTGAAGTTTTATAATGTTATTTATGACTTTTGTTGACTCCACAATTTGGCGTGTAACTGTATGGCTTGCTTTTGTGGCTGAAGGTTGTTCTCAGATGATTGAATATTGTGGTTTTGCCGTAAAGCTTTTTTTAAACCTGACACAGCGGTTGCATTAAGAACAAGTTTATCTTTAATTCTATGTAAAATATGTATCTTTCATCAAAGATTATGATGTACTTCTGTTATTTGATGTGGCTCTGCAATATTTCCGGATATTTTGGAGGCATTTCTGAACATGGCTCCAATGTAAACTGAGGTTTTTGGATATAAATATGAACTTGATCGAACAAAACATACATGTATTGTATAACATTGAGTCCTGGGAGTGTCATCTGATGAAGATCATCAAAGGTTAGTGATTAATATAATCTCTTTCTGCTTTTTGTGACGCCTCTCTTTGGTTGGAAAATGTCTGAATGCTTTCTGTGAATCGGACACTGTGGTTGGATTAACGAGAAGTGTATCTTTTAAAATGGTGTAAAATACTTGTATGGTTGAGGAATGTTAATTATGAGATTTCTGTTTTGAATTTGGCGCCCTGCACTTTCACTGGCTGTTGGCGAGGTGGGACGCTAGTGTCCCGAACGATCCCAGAGAGGTTAACAAAGTCTCCCCCCCCACACCACCACCAGGCAAGCTGCCCATCGTGAATGACAGTGATGAGCTGGTGTCCATCATCGCCAGGACAGACTTGAAGAAGAACAGGGACTACCCCCTGGCCTCCAAAGACTCTCGCAAACAGCTGCTGTGCGGAGCCGCCATCGGCACCAGGGACGACGACAAGTACAGACTGGACCTACTGATGCAGGCTGGGGTCGACGTGGTTGTACTGGTGGGTTTGAGGTTATTTTTTTATTTATTTTTTATTTCACCTTTATTTAACCAGGTAGGCTAGTTGAGAACAAGTTCTCATTTACAACTGCGACCTGGCAAAGATAAAGCATAGCAGTGTGAACAGACAACAACACAGAGTTACACATGGAGTAAACAATTAACAAGTCAATAACACAGTAGAGAAGAAAAAAAAGTCTATATACATTGTGTGCAAAAGGCATGAGGAGGTAGGCGAATAATTACAATTTTGCAGATTAACACTGGAGTGATAAATGATCAGATGGTCATGTACAGGTAGAGATACTGGTGTGCAAAAGAGCAGAAAAGTAAATAAATATAAACAGTATGGGGATGAGGTAGGTAAATTGGGTGGGCTATTTACCGATAGACTATGTACAGCTGCAGGGATCGGTTAGCTGCTCAGATAGCAGATGTTTGAAGTTGGTGAGGGAGATAAAAGTCTCCAACTTCAGCGATTTTTGCAATTCGTTCCATTCACAGGCAGCAGAGAACTGGAACGAAAGGCGGCCAAATGAGGTGTTGGCTTTAGGGATGATCAGTGAGATACACCTGCTGGAGCGCGTGCTACGGGTGGGTGTTTGCTATCGTGACCAGAGAGCTGAGATAAGGCGGGGCTTTACCTAGCATAGACTTATAGATGACCTGGAGCCAGTGGGTCTGGCGACGAATATGTAGCGGGGGCCAGCCGACTAGAGCATACAGGTCGCAGGTTATGGTTAGGATCCAGATGGGGTTTAGGTTGGGGTAGATGGTTGACCTGTTTATACAGTTTTGGTGGACATGGTGGTTAGGGGCTGACCTGTTTATACAGTTTTGGTGGACGTGGTGGTTAGTGGTTGACCTGTTCATACAGTTTTGGTGGACGTGGTGGTTAATGGTTGACCTGTTCATACAGTTTTGGTGGTTAGGGGCGAGTTACGGTTGGGTTTCAGGTCTAAATGGCAGTAGACCGTGTCACTGCAGTGCAGACATGACTTGTTTTCTCTGTTTCTGCAGGATTCCTCACAAGGCAACTCTGTGTATCAGGTCAACATGATCAACTACATCAAACAGAAGTACAGCGAGCTGCAGGTGGTGGGAGGGAACGGTGAGAGAGTGGAGCGCTGGGACAGGATTTATCACTATATGACACTTCCAGCCATCCTTGTTTCAGATCTTTGAGAGGCTATCAAGATCGGTCTTGGGGGGAAAATACATTAGACACTTACACACCAAACCTTTCTTTTCCTGCCTTCTGATGATGTTGTGTTGTCTCTTGTAGTGGTGACGGCAGCCCAGGCCAAGAACCTGATTGATGCCGGAGTGGACGCTCTGAGAGTGGGTATGGGCTGTGGCTCCATCTGTATCACCCAGGAAGGTAGTGACCCCACCCCCTGATACTATCAACGTTACAGGATCAATTCACATCTGAATGCAGGAGAGGATGTTGCTGGTTTTATATTTCTCAACCCACTTGCGGAATTGACTGAGTTGAAATGGAATTGACCCAACCCAGAATCTACACCTTGAGTGCAATGTGCAATTTGGAATTGTAGTATTACGTCTAAATGTTATGAGTTTAGTGATATTAAATAGAAATGTGATAATTCGCATAGGATTCTCTACCCATAGCAGCTGGCTTTGGATCAGTTCTACTGTATAGGTCAACCGCTGAAGCTACACAGCAAAACTGGAGAAGGATCAGAGCAGCGAGTAACCAACCAAGATGCTACGCTGGTTGCTAGTCTCTGTCGTTGTGGTGATTTATGAAGGATCTGCTCTCGGTTACCATGGCGACAACTTTCTCCACAGCATTGCGTTCAGCAAATGATGGCAAACGCATTTCCTGTCTCCGTCTCCCGTAGTGATGGCGTGCGGGCGGCCTCAGGGCACCTCGGTGTATAAGGTGGCAGAGTATGCTAGACGTTTCGGTGTGCCAGTCATCGCAGACGGCGGCATTCAGACCGTGGGCCACGTGGTCAAGGCTCTCTCACTCGGGGCATCCACAGGTACCTTTCATTCACTTATTAATTGCATTCACTCTTTCATAGTCATTCATTGTTTCATTGTCATGCATTCATTACCATTCACTCTTCTGTTGTCATTTATTCACCCATTCATTCATTCATTAGCTTAATCCTTCATGAACCCCTTTTATAGCATGCACTAGGTCAATATGGTTAATTTCATAGGCTAGAATATATATATATATCTATATATCAGGGCTGTCCAATTTTGGTCCTGGAGGGCCAAAACACTTCTGGTTTTCATCCTCTCCTTCTAATCATTCAGACCTGGGACACCAGGTGAGTGCAATTAACTACCAGGTAGAACCAGAAACCAGAAGTTTTTCAGCCCTTCAGGAGCAGAATTGAATAGCCCAGGTCTATAGTCTAACAGTATCTTGATGTCTTTGTGCTAGTTTTCTGTTTACCACTGTTGATCTCACCTTTATTCATCTAATCCACTGTTGATCGCACCTCTATTTATCTAATCCACTGTTGAGCTCATGTCTATTTCTCTAATCCACCGTTGAGCTCATGTCTATTTCTCTAATCCACCGTTGAGCTCATGTCTATTTCTCTAATCCACCGTTGAGCTCATGTCTATTTCTCTAATCCACCGTTGAGCTCATGTCTATTTCTCTAATCCTAATCCCGTTGAGCTCATGTCTATTTCTCTAATCCACCGTTGAGCTCATGTCTATTTCTCTAATCTGAGCTAATTTCTCTAATCCACCGTTGAGCTCATGTCTATTTCTCTAATCCACCGTTGAGCTCATGTCTATTTCTCTAATCCACCGTTGAGCTCATGTCTATTTCTCTAATCCACTGTTGAGCTCATGTCTATTAGAGGAATAGACATGAGATCATGTCTATTACTCTAATTCATTCAAAGCTGATTGATGGTAATCGATATAACAAAACACTAGCTGTAATGACAATTAGTTCGAGAAATGTGTACCAACCAATGATTTTGAGTTATGACTTCTTCCACCCCTCCCCAGTGATGATGGGCTCGTTGCTAGCGGCGACCACGGAGGCTCCGGGGGAGTACTTCTTCTCGGACGGCGTGCGGCTGAAGAAGTACCGCGGCATGGGCTCTCTGGACGCCATGGAGAAGAGCACCAGCAGCCAGAAACGCTACTTCAGGTAGGGAGGACATCACACACCCAAATCACATCCTATTCCCTGGCCTGTATAGTGCACTACTTCTGACCAGGGGCCATAGGGAATAGGGTGCCATTTGGGACTAACTCTTGATCAGACATTAAAATTCATAGGAGGGTTGGAATGAAGACCAGGTAAACAAAGTTATTGCACATCAACAGTTGCTGTTAATTAAAAACTTTTTATGGATGGGGGGCAGTATTGAGTAGCTTGGCTGAATAAGGTGCCCAAAGTAAATGGCCTGCTCCTCAGTCTCAGTTGCTAATATATGAATATTATTAGTAGTATTGGATAGAAAACACTCTGAAGTTTCTAACACTGTTTGAATGATGTCTGTGAGTATAACAGAATTTTAATTGAGATTTCTGTTTTGAATTTGGCGCCCTGGACTTTCACTGGCTGTTGTCATATCATCCCGTTAACGGGATTGCAGCCCTAAGATGTTTTAATCGCTGATGAGTGAAATTAATATTTTATGTCTGATTATATACATGTATTTATTGGTTTGTCCTTCATTCAGACGGTTCACATTGTGATACAATATATGACAAATGTAAGTCATTTTCTCAAAACAAATGGTGCCAACTTTCCTGTGTTTAAGCTGCTCTCTTGTTTGAGAATTTCGCTGTCCATCAGCAGTGTCTAACCCGTCTCTGTCTAACCCGTCTCTGTGTTCTGACTGGCTGATTCCACAGCTGTGTCTAAACCGTCTCTGTGTTCTGACTGGCTGATTCCACAGTGAAGGGGACAAGGTGAAGGTGGCTCAGGGCGTGTCCGGCTCTGTCCAAGACAAGGGCTCCATCCACAAGTTTATCCCCTACCTGATCGCTGGCATCCAACATGGCTGTCAGGACATCGGCGCCAAGAGTCTCTCTGTTCTACGGTGAGTTGAGTGTGTGTGAGGTAGAGGGGACCAGTGTGTGATCTCTGATAATAGTGTGTGTGTGACTGAGTGATCTCTGATATTGTGTTTTCCACAGCTCCATGATGTACTCTGGAGAGCTGAAGTTTGAGAAGAGGACCACGTCTGCTCAGGTGGAAGGAGGAGTCCATGGGCTTCACTCGTACGTTGGACTCTGTCTCCCACACACACGCACACAGTGGAATTTAAATGTGTGTGTAGCAGTAGATAGCGATGACTTTTCTACTACTGATAGTGTTGCCTCTTTCTCAGACATCAGTCCTTTCTCTCCCTCTTTCACCATAGATGTTCTGTTGTTCCATGTAAGTACACGTACATAGACCTGTGAAGTGAAGGGTGTGGCCTAGTGGTGGGCTCCACATCGCCATTTGCATGTAGAACAACTCTCCCCTTGTTTCTAAATTGAATGGCTAAGTTTAATCTTGTTGATTTAAATGATCCAGGTGGGAAATGTAAATCTTACCTTTAGATAAGTGCTTCCCATCTTGATGTTTGAATCTGGCAGCTAGCCATAAGGACGGCTAATATGGCGATGTGACGTTCCCCTTCAGACTATTATCTTGTTAGTGGGAGGAGGGGTGCTCGCCATTTACGTATTTCATCTTTGAATGGGGATGAATTATGGGAAGCTTTGTTAGTCTCCTCTCTGTCCACTAGCCTCCTTCCATCCTCTCCTTCCCCAGTTATCCATAGGGCAGATAACCCTGTAATAACTGGCAAGATGATGGGGGATTGAATGGGATTTGTCAACCTTTGTTTTATAGTTGAATCAGTATCTTATTGCTTAGACAGATTGATAGCTGATGTAGTAGGAAAGGGTTCTATCCGGTTGTTTTAGAGCAGGTAATAGGAATTGTTTTGTGTTTTAGGGCAGGTGATGGGAATTGTTGTGTGTGTTTTAGAGCAGGTGATAGGAATTGTTTTGTGTGGTCGTTTATATTATTGATTATCATTAACTGATTGATGGTATCATTGTGTTTTCGCGATGCCCTCTCTCTCTGCAGTTACGAGAAACGACTTTACTGATGGAGGGGCCAGAAAGAAGCGGACTAGGGCTGCCCCCGACGCCCCCACCCCCGTTGTGACCAAACGTACCCGCCACATCTGACACCCACCTCATCACTCTCCCTGCCGACTCCCCACACACCCCACGGGAGAGGTCTGGGGGGGACACCTGCAAAACAAACACCATCACCTGGGAAACATGGGATTTTGCACTTACGAAGTGGAACATCAGGGTTTTCACCATAACCCCCTCCCAGAATACCGGTCCCCTTGGGGGGTGTGAGAGCGTGTTGAAGGAAGTATTTGTGCGTGTGTGTGTGTGTGTGTGTGAGGACAAACTCAGTGAAGAAGGTGCTGTTATGCTATCTTCCTCTTCCTGGTGAAACTGAGAGAGCCATACTGTCACCCCTCTGTATTCCCTGGGATCTGCTCGTACTGACACCTCCACATCAGAAGCCACAAACATCCCAATCAAACTATATATGTGGAAAAACACTTGTCTTGCTACTCTGTGCAAGTGTATTATGGCAATCCTCCTTTATCTATGTAGTTAGCTCTGTTTATGCAGAAAGATGTTAACTGCTTTGAGAAAAGTATATTGTTTTGTTAAACTTTTGACTGTGATTCAACCGACAGACTCATTAGCTGGGATTCTAGACTAGGTGACGTTTCCTCGCTGTAGTGGCCATGTCATACCCCCCTTAGTCGACGTGAACCAATCAACTAGTGGCCTATCACAATGCTTCTAGTGTGTTGAGAGCACGGTTGGGGCCAAAAGATCGGCAAGGGACGTTTTTAAAACCACAGTGTCTGTCTCAGATGGGTAATGCGATAATCTTTTAGACTGGAATGAAACGAGTTTAGAGAATTGTTTGATTTAAAAGCTGCAGAGCAGGGTTCCCCAACTGGTAGCCCACGTGCCAAATTTAACCCACGTGGTTTAATTTGGCCCCCCCGGTAAATAAATAATTATTATGCTTGGAACAAGAGTGTAAAAACACCAGTTTATCAGAACCAAGTGATTTTAATTTTGGATATCTGTTCCCAAGTATTCCTACAGATAATAAATACAGAGATGTCATCGTATACTAAATGTAAGCAAGGTTTGAAATTATTGTTTAAGTTATATCTGTTTGGACCTCCTGCGGTCAATTTGCAGTCTACAAATGATTTGTAATTATGTTCCGGCCCCTGCCCATCCACCCAAGAAATTGTCCCGTGGCTGAATCTAGTTGACGATCTCTGCTGAAGAAAGTCCCAGTGGCTCGAAGGAGCATGAAGGGTTTTGATATGCATGCTTTTTAGTTTTTTAAAGCCTCAACACGGCTCTATTTATATTCCGCTTTTTTCTAATTCCGTACATACTGCCAAATCTATCAACATGCTCTCTGTTACACTTTGGTGTTATTAATACTAAAAGCCCAAATTTAAAGCTACGAATCGCCAGCAATGTAGTCCCTCGCTCCACCCCTGTCCCAGATTGTGGCACCAATTGCTAGCAGCTTTGACCTGCTCTGATTACCAGAGATATGCCTTGAAATGGGGGTCGATGATGACCGCACAAGACGGAAAGTCTTAAATTCCCGTAAGAACTGTGTATGTGCATGGCGCTATACATCCTCCCCACCCCCTTTCTCACTGAGATACCGTATCTATATCATTCAGCTTGTGTAGGAATAGATTTTTCTAACTTTTTTCGTAAACAATGTCCTTTTTGCCAGATGTTTTTTTTAGGATGTCTCTAAGCTGTAGGGGTGACTTTCTTTCCGTTTTGTGCTAATGTACTTTGCCCTACCGGGACCTCACTTAACTAACAGTACTCTTACAGTTGACATGAATATTAAGTAAATATGTACATGAAGATGTATGGAGAATTATATACCTGTATCCTGTTTGAAATGGTTGTTTGCAGTCTCCCACCTTTAGTTATGAGAATCTCCACTGACTATGAAACAGGCCTTGTTTACAATGGGATTACAACAGAAACCGGTCCCTAATGCTGTAAAACAATAAAAGTCCAAATATGTTGATTTGTGGGTTGTTATTAAGGCTGGGAATTTCCAGGGACCTCAGGATACAATATATTGTCACGATACTTGTGTGCTGATACAATATGTATTACGATTCTAGATGTATTGCGATTCAATGTTCCAAACACATTTCTCACCATATGTCTTCTGCAGAGGGACAAGAGTCATGAGTTTTGATCAGTCGTGGAAGTAAAAGTGTTGAATACAAATTGTCTACCTAATTTAAAAAGATGGAGATCAAGCTATGAAGTAAAAATACTGGTGTTTTGGGGCAGATGCAGCCAACTGGTGCAAAAATAATATTGCGTTGTCAAAAATACTATCCCCAAATGTAACTATAGAAGATACGTTATACATGACCTGGAACTTGGTGAAAACAAGACATGCACACTTAAATGTTGACATTTCTCTTTATTTAATCATCTTTTGAGTAAAGTATTTTTTTAACATTGATAAAATATCAAGCGGCTCATATAAAATGTACTGCGTGTCAGTCCGAAGTTAAAGCACAATAGTATCGGTGCTATCCTACCAGTATAGTTCACTGCTGCTCTGCTACAATGTTGCTGTTAGTTCAAATCAAGCTTTCCTTTATTGGATGGATCTTAAAGCACATCTCTAACATGTCTAATTCTTCATGTAGAGGCTCACAAACACAATGATATTTTACTGAATTGAAACAACTTGGCATTGAATAACAATCTTACTCTATGAAAATGTAAAGTACATTTTTTTATCAGTCCCGTGTAGCTCAGTTGGTAGAGCATGGTGCTGGCAACACCAGGGTTTGATTCCCACAGAGGACCAGTATGGAGAAGAATGAAAGTATGAGAATGTATGCACTCACAATCTGGATAAGAGTATGTTAAAATAAGATTTTCAGTAGTTGTTTATTAAGTGCTTATTTCAATCACAGTATTATTTATTTGAATGCAAAACGTTTTGTACAAATGTATTTTGCTTTCCTGTGCCCCTCTTGAAATGCACAGGAAAACGCAACTTTTATTAACGTATCAAACTTCATCATCCAATAGCAAATGTGAAAAAAATGTCACAAATTTCTCCTTGGCATGTGGCATTCTGTGGCACTTAAAAGACTCCTGTCAACATTCACAAACATTCCCTCAGTTCATTTACTCAAACATTTGGCACTATTTTACCTTTCTTGACAATGAAGGCTAGGCTGGTGAATCAAACCGCTCGTTGCTCCTTACAGATCGTGACACCATCTTGAATCCTTCTTCACAACACCTTATTTCAGTCCAGTCCTCAGTCTTTAGCCCTTGACTGTTGAGAGCTCTGCCTACAGGTCAATTGTCTCACTGCAGATGCTCATCGCATCAATCTGTCTGCAGACATTGACGAACTCCTCTTGTACGGACCGGTCCGCTTCAGACTCTAGGTCAAGACTCTCCTGTGAGGCTGACCCCAGTGTGCGATAGTGTCTCTGCATGTGTGAGCCCTGGTGGCTGGAGGCTGTAATGCGGCTTGAGCTGCCGCCTAGGGATGAGGGTTGGGCGTGCCCCTCTGGGCTGGAACAGAGGACCAGAGAGGACCCCCCTAATGAGGGTCTGTACAAGGAGCAGGAGGAGGAACTTCCCCTCCAGCGTTCTGGGGAAGAGGAGTTGGAGGACAGGGAGGGAGATGGTGGAGCACCCAGGATGGTGTCGCCTGCCATAGGTCGGTTTGGTAGAGGGGTTGGGGGAGGAGGGGGCATCTCCACGCAGGAGGTTGTCCGGTACAGGCCTGGGTCAGCTAAGAGGGTCTCTCGAAGCACCTGGCCACCATTGGGCAGGGTGGACGTGGAGTAGGGGACGTTGAGTGACAGGTCACTGCAGCAAAAGGGTATGGACGTTCTGAAGAGGCTTATGGGAAAGAGGTCCTCACTGAAGAGCGCCTCATCAATACTACGGCGCAGGTTGATGGGCGATGGCGGCCGCAGGTCAGCCGTGGAGTCGCTGGTGAAGGAGGAACCCCCGGACGCCTCTCCACCACCCCTGTCCTCGGGCTTGCTGGAGCCCGGCAGATCCAAATTCAGGTCCAGGTCTCTGTAAGCCAAGGCCCGGTTGCTGTGGTACAGGAGGTCCAGGCCGTTCAAGCTGCTGCCTAGCCTTTCATCCACCAGCGTGTAGAGGGGCAGGCACTCTGTCTCCCCGTGCCCAATGTCGCAGATGGCCAGCTTCTCCTGCTGGCTCAGGGTCCACTGGTAGGTTCCCGGCATAATGGGCGACTTGATCGCCAGCAGCTCCGTCCAGCAGCTTCCAGGCTGGGGAAGGTGGTCAGAGCAGTAGATTGGCTGGGCCACCACCAGGGCTAAGGTGAGACAAACTCCGGCCTCACAAACCCTGCAGCTGAGCTGGAAGGTCCACCAAGGCCAGGGGCGGAACACATCTGCTCCTCCGGCGAGCCCCAGAGAGTGGAGCATGGCGTACAGCTGCAGCCCGGCGCATGCCATGCAGAACAGAGCCGAAAGGCACACTGTCGCAGCCGCACGGTCCCAGTCCCTGCTCTCTGCGAATGGACAGCGGTTGTATCGCTCAGCTGGAGTGGGCGAGGTGTTATTCAGGTGGTAAATGTGCTTTGAGTCCGCCCGTACGTAGCAGAAAAACACAAAATAGGCGACCGATAGAAAAGAAACCAGCGCCACAAACGCTCCCCGGGAGATGAGCGAGATGAAGAGGCAGAAGGGCGCCCTCCTCTGGTAGAGCCTCAGCAGTGCTACAGGACCAAAAGCTGCTGCGAAGTGCAGCAACACCAGACAGGCCAGGAAACAGGGTCTCTGGAAGGCTGAGTAGGATAGCTGCATCCTGGAGCGCATAGAGAGGAGCAGGAAGACCAGGCCGAAGGCTGCAGTCAGGCAGGGGAACGGGGCTTCGTAGAGCAGCAGGGAGGCCTCGGTGGAGGGCAGCCGGTCCTGATGGCCGTAGGCATCGTAGAGGAGGGAGAAAGCCCTGGTACACCCTGCAGCCAGGAGGAAGACGCTGACCAGGCCGAAGTAGCCACAGCCGGAAGGGCAGCGCAGGGGCAGGCACAGCAGGTTGAGCGCCGAGGCCAGGGTCACCATGGCGAAGATGGAGCCCAGACCGTACACGTGTGCATCCCACGCTAACCCCCAGGCGGCCATGGCGCTGTTCCAATCAGAGTGCAGGGATACGAACATGGGCCGGGACGGAATCAGGAATGGGTTATTTGATTGGTTTGCGGAGGGGGTGTTGGCGGTGGGGAGGACGTCAGAGGTGGTAAGCGGCGCCCAGGTGTCGGAGATATTGCAGATCCCCGAACGTTCCTGATTGCAGTCTGGGAGGTAGGTGGCTTCACTGCCCATTGGGTCAGACAGCCAGTCTTCAGCATCAGGAAGGTTACCTGAAAAAACATGGGAAAATATAGAATTTCAATTTCGATTCCATAAAAAGTTGATCGCTTTTTAAAAAGCAATTTGTCATGAGGTTTGACATGTGAAATCCACCTGTGGCCATCTGACCGTCCCAAATATAGATCAATGCCATATGCAGCAGCGTCTATACAGCGCAATGCTGCACAGCCACATCGTCCTCAGGATGCTGTTTTCTGATAACAGCATAGTAATACAATTTACCAGCAGAGGGCAACACCCAAGAGAGTCCATTCTAAACAGGCACACATGAGAATACACAGCGTTTACTCAACATTCGAGCCTAGACACTAATGGGCTGAGGGCCAAGTCTGTGAAAGCATGTGAGCTGAGGGCCAAGTCTGTGAAAGCATGTGGGCTGAGGGCCAAGTCTGTGACAGCATGTGAGCTGAGGACCAAGTCTGTGAAAGCATGTGGGCTAAGGCTGTAAGGAGGCAACCTCCAACTGGACTGGGCCTAGAAAGGGGGAAGAGAAAAGGGCAGATCAGTGGGGCCTGAAGACCACAGAGCTGATTCCTTCTTTCTATGACATAAGCAGCCAGTGAACATCTGTTGTTTCCATACAAACATGGCTGACGATGATTGTATTATACATGTTATTCAGTGCACCGTGGGAGGAAATGGCTGTTTGTGGCTTGGTTCAGGACAGACTTGGAGTGTCCCTTTTTAAATTGTACATGCGTGTATGTTAGAACTCTGGCTTGGCTGCAAGACTCATCTGTGCTGTTAAATGTATATGTTTATAAAGGCTACTGGTAAGATAATGCATGGAAGATGACTTGGATGTGTGTACCTAGTAGTCATTACACACAAATGCATCACGGATGGGCACTAGCGACAGTTTCCCTCGCACGGTTTTAGGCTCTTCCTTTTCAAAGCGAGCTTTACAGACTTCGGCAGCTAACATCTTACATGACGTCCATAATAGCCATTAGCCAAAGCATTATCTTCAATCAATGCCACTTCAGTAAAACAGATCAGCTAGGACATCAAACAGACCAGCGGGCACCCATTTATTTCCATGCTTCTCCTCACTCCTCCTTTTGAAGACGTGAAAACACAAACAGGCCGGATTACATCTTGTATCCAGACACAGACACACAGCCTCATCAGTCATTCAAGCCCAGCCCTATCAGATATAATCTACCGGAGGTTGGTGGCACCTTAATGTGGGAGGACAGGCTCGTGGTAAAGGCTGGAGCAGAATCAATGGAATGGTATCATTCCGCTCGCTCCGTTCCAGACATTATTATGAGCCGTCCTCCCACCAGGCTCCTTATTGGGCTACAGAGACAGAGACAAATGAGCAGGATATCCTGGTATACAGGGAGGTACTAGCAGTTACAGAGCTGCATGATTTGTGGGCTGCTAGATGTAGAGTACCTTGTGACTCTGTGAAACGTCTCTCTGTGATAGTGGTGTGAAGTGGACTGTGGGTTGGATTTGATTAAAATAAGGATGCTTTTGAATATTGTATAATGCAACCCAGGCATTTGTCAAATGGTCCCAAAATGTGGTTTGTATGGTACTAAAATGCAGTTTGGATGATACACGAGAATAGATCATGTCTGGTGGTACATTGATTGCATGTTGGTATGCAACCTCGATTTATGTACAAACTTCTGTACCACAAAACGAAGTAATGTATTTATACATTTAAGTTGTCCCTTTTCTCTTGTGATATATGAGACCCTAGCTCCTCTGATTGTGTTGTGTTGTATGGTAGCTGTCTGTTTCCCCACCCCGTCTCAGTCCCAGATCCGTAATGGACTGTTTTGTTTGTGACGTCTCTTCTATACTGGTCCTGTTTCCTCCCTCGAAGACCATTCTTCTTTTTTTCTCTCTCTCTCTCTCTGACACACACGCTCTCTCTTCCTCTCATAACCTCTACCCCATCATAACCTCTACCCCATCGTTGTGTCTCTCTCTTCCTCTCATAACCTCTACCCCATCATAACCTCTACCCCATCGTTGTGTCTCTCTCTTCCTCTCATAACCTCTACCCCATCATAACCTCTACCCCATCGTTGTCTCTCTCTTCCTCTCATAACCTCTACCCCATCGTTGTGTGTCTCTCTCTTCCTCTCATAACCTCTACCCCATCATAACCTCTACCCCATCGTTGTGTGTCTCTCTCTTCCTCTCATAACCTCTACCCCATCGTTGTGTGTCTCTCTCTCTCTTCCTCTCATAACCTCTACCCCATCATAACCTCTACCCCATTGTTGTGTGTCTCTCTCTTCCTCTCATAACCTCTACCCCATCATAACCTCTACCCCATTGTTGTGTGTCTCTCTCTTCCTCTCATAACCTCTACCCCATCGTTGTGTGTCTCTCTCTTCCTCTCATAACCTCTACCCCATCATAACCTCTACCCCATTGTTGTGTGTCTCTCTCTTCCTCCCGCATTGCCCCTTCTCTCTCTCTCGCTCTCTCACTCTCTCCCTGTCTAAATACACTGCCTGGCAAACCCTGGCTCAATTGAGCTCTAATGTGAACAGCTTTGGGTATGGTGTGCATACATGTGGCCATTCAACCATATTGAGGATGCTGAAACACAAAACCCAGTGCCTTTTTCTCTCAGTTGAATGCAAGAGTGCTTCCTGTTAACATGGTGTGTTGTAGAAAGGTTGTTATTAAGACTGTATTCTCCACCTCCCATCAGCCTCGCTGGTCCCTCTCATTTGCCGACCAAAGAAACCTCCCCACTCTAATCAGGAAGCCCAAACCACAACATTGACTCCTGAACATTTCTATCAAAGCCTGACTCGAGTGGCTGATCCTTTTAAAGAGGGGCTTCAACATAAACCTCAGCGCTGTCCTGCAGAGTACTGATGGTCTTCTTTTGGAACTCGTTTAGTCTTCATTCCGTGCTCAGCCACCGACTCCCGAGATTCGGTGTGAGTTGATGACGAACCCGTCAAGCTCTGGGAAATATGAACCTGAGTGATCGATCTGTCTTGCGGCACGACGTCACCATTTTTATTTTACCTCTGACAGACGGTTACGAGACGGGTGACCGTGGCTTTAATCATGGCGCTAATGCTGTGAAATACTGACTGCCAATGTTTTAAGAGGCTTTATTTTTCCCTGATGCAGGTTTTTTAAATTAGGCCTGCTGAATCTTTAATGGGCAGAAACGAAACGTATTTAAAGAGGTTCCTCTGTGCATCGTTCCATGATGTTTCTCTATCTCTCTCTAGTCCTCTGTAGGATATAGTATACCCTAGCACAACATCGCTATTGATACATTCCCTTTAAGTTTCGCACAGTTGCGCATTTAATGAGTGTCCGTTCAGCTGACTATATAGCAGACTGCAGTTACAACAGTCTTGTATTCGTCTAAAATCCACTGAGGTGAATCAGCACACTAACAGCTCTGACATAGCTTATTACTCAACTAATCTGGAGGGTGAAATGAACAATACATTGTATTTGTTCTGATAGCGTTAGAATTACACTGGCTGCCAGGGGTTCTGGGCACTCCCATAACAAATCAGTGCCCCTCCCCAAAAGCAATAACATGGCACCCCCATAGAATATTAGTGTTGGTTCAGCCCACTATTTTTCAGCCACCTGTATGAGTCAGTAACTCATTGGAACCATCCCTGATGATGACACCTACAGACAGTGGTTAAATTGTAATCATGTTATGATAAGAAGAGGTGCCTGATATGTTGCTTATCTGTCACTAAAAGATTCCTTTTGAAGATGGCTATTACTACAGGAGAGACGAGAAGCAGTGTCATAACGATAATGATGTAATATTGTCATACCAGACACCCTGCCTGCACAGTGTGGAAGATGTGGGCGGGGTTTAACACAAACGGGAAGCGCCAGGCGAGGCAACTGCCACAGATAAGGGTGGTCATGTTGTGGCAGGCCAGTCGCTTGTTCCGCCCGTTTGTTTACTTTCCTGGGCGATGCCCTAGCTGCCCCGCGGGCACAGTGGAAAACGTGACTGGGGTTTCTGGACTAGAGCCAAGGGTTCCTGCCTGTCTCGCTCGGGTCAAATAATCGCCCATCGGAGCGTCCAGCCAGTCCGCCGGCCTGGATACCCGCCCCTGTTGGAATGTGGCCGTGCGACGGGGACAGCGTAGTCCGGTCCGTTCCATCGCGTGTTGCTGCCTAGTTATAGTCTACATTCCACTTGTGACGAACCCCTCAGGTTTACAGTCAGTCACATATATGAATGTCATGTCACTGCCCGGATTCAATGCCAACAGCCTGTGTATGTATATATGTAGACACCATAATCAATAACAAGCTCCTTTACAATAGCTTGGGCAGAGATTTTTGTAGAGGGTTAGAAAATAGAGAAAAAGGAAATTCCAACTCATCAGGTGCAGGACAGAAGAACGTATTCAAGAAAAAGATGACCTGACGATGATCCAACTCGGATCAAAGTGTTGTCTTTTTTGTGCGTCAGTTTAAATCGCCATTGAAACATACCAGAGTTGCGAACATACTGTAAGGTTCCCATAGTTCAACAGAAGTTGAGCGATTAGTATCAGACTTACGTCAGACAATGTAATACTATTTTAATGTTTCCATGGTGATGTATGTCTTTTAACTCAGCAGTTATGCCTTAAATACATCTGTTTTTATCTCAATATCAAATCATTTCTGGGCAGCAATTAAGTACTTTGTTATTTTTTTCAATTAAAATTGTAAAAAAATAAAATGCTTCTTAGAGTAACGGTTTTCTTCCGCTGAAGGAGAGGACCAAAATGCAGCGTGGTTAGAGTTCAACATGTTTAATCAAGACCATACACGCGAACACTACAAAACAATCAATGTGAAAACCGAAACAGTCCTATCTAGTGCAATGACAGAAGACAACCACCCACAAAACCCAACACAAAACAGGCTACCTAAATATGGTTCCCAATCAGAGACAATGACTAACACCTGCCTCTGCTTGAGAACCATATCAGGCCAAACATAGAAATAGACAAACTAGACATACAACATAGAATGCCCACTCAGCTCACGTCCTGACCAACACTAAAACAAAGAAAACACAAAAGAACTATGGTCAGAACGTGACACTTAGCAAAGACACATTTCTCAAGCAAGAATTTTGCTAGGACTATGGTAGTGGTCTGAGTGAGGGGCCTAAGCTTTATGGGAGGGATATGGAACCTCAAAACCAGCTGTTATTGGCAGAGAGGTTTAAAACTCTCTTTGTTATTGGTCTATGGGCAGCAGGTAGCCTCAAGGTTAATGTTGGGCCAGTAACCGAAAGGTCTCTGGTTCGCGTACCAGAGCCGACAAGGAGAAAAGTCTGTCACTGTTCCCTTGAGCAAGGCTCTTAACTCTAATTGCTTCTGGGGCATTGTACGTGACCCTGGCCGTGACCCCACTCTCTGTGGGTGTCTCAGGGAGAGTTGGGATATGCAAGAAACACATTCCCGTTATACTCTTGTGTGTAACAGGAGAAATATAAGCACCCCCAAATTATTATTAAATATTGCCTGTCGCCAGGCAGTCCAAAATACATCCCACCTGAACAGGCAGAAATCACAGCCGGTCTTGTCAAACAGCTCTTACGTTAATACGGCATTATCAGCATTTTCACAATTTCACACCATTATTCCAACCTCATAGTGTGGAAATACAGGTAACTACCAAAATAAATGAACCAGCAACATAAAGTGTCATAATAGGGTGTTGGGCCACCACGAGGCACCTGAACACCTTCAATGTGCCTTGGCAAGTTGGCGTAGATTCTACAAGTGTCTGGAACTCTATAGGAGGGATGCGACACCATTCTTCCACCAGAAATTCCATCATTTGGTGTTTTGTTGATGGTGGTGGAAACCGCTGGTTCAGGCGCCGCTCCAGAATCTCCAATAAGTGTTCAATTGGTTGAGATCTGGTGACTGCGACAGCCATGGCATATGGTTTACATCGTTTTCATGCTCATCAAACCATTCAGTGAACACTTGTGCCCTGTGGATGGGGACTCCACTCCCATCAGGATAGACATGATTCACCATAGGTTGAAGGTGATCACTCAGAATGGCTGTGTATTAATTGACATTTACCTTGCCCTCTAAGGAATCGAGTGGACCTAAACCATGCTAGGAAAATGCACCCCACAGAGCCACCAGAACCTTCATTTACTCAAGGGTTTCCATTATTTTGGCAGTTACCTGCATATATAAAACACAGGGAAATCACGTTTTTGACAGCACTGAGCCTTTAATACTCTTAATATGCCCCCCTTTTATTGATTTTCATCACATCAACTGATAGGTAAATTAGAACATCAGTGGTCTTGAAGGAAATAGGAGGAAAGGAACCAGTTGAAGACTATTTGTTCCAGGATCCCAGTGTAAACCTTGACACCTGACTGCAGAACTCAACTCCCACTGACATCCTCCCCTCCATCTTTCTAATTGGTCTCCTGTTGTCCCCGCGTCAGGAAAATCCAAGGCTTCATTTAGCATTCATCTGTTTTCCTTCACTTTCAATTTCACTGTCCTCAGAAAGGCAATTCAGCCGGAACGACTGTTGGAGGAGCTGTCATTCATATTGAAGAGGAGAATTGTATTTTGTGGCAAAAAAAGTGGAAAGATCTGATATGATCCTAAAACTCCTTTACATCAACAGACCCTGGCCTGCTACAGTCCTACATAGGAACATGTTATGGACTGATTTGATATTTGATTTGCATGATAAGGAGGCAGCAGATTCTCTCTCTCACACACACAAGCCTCTGTGGTGACACGTCATCTGCAGTAGCACATTTAACTAGTCTATTTTTACTATTCGGCTGAATAGGTCTGCTATTTCTGGGCAGTAATGTGGGTTACATCTGCTGCGGAGAAGTGGGTTTCAAATGAACCTCTTAATTATCACATGATTAATGAATCATTACTGACCAACCACCAGATGTTTCTACTTCTTCTCTACCTGAGATGTTCTTCTGAAAAGGGTTGCTACTAGTCAAACGAAGAGAGGAAGAGAGGTCCTTAGCTAGACTCCGGCTGGTAAATGTTCAACAACACGGTACAACCAACAGTCACCTCCCTTTGGAGGCAATTAGAGACTGTAGGAAGGGCTGAGGGAAATGTTTCTGCCTGGCTGCTGTGACTCTCAGACAGATTGTAACAGTAATAGGCTGCTTTGCTCTTCAAACTGACAGTGTGTTGAGCTAGATTGGGGAAGTAAGTAAGCGAGGAGTGATTGGAGGGCTTGTGATATAGTGTGTTCAAGTGTGTGTGTTTCTAAGGGTGTGTGCATGCATATCTTTGTGTGTCCAGTATCTTATTTGTGTTTGTGTGATGTTAAGTGCGATCCAGTTACCTGTAATCAGTGGCTTTGACGTTGTCGTCGTAATGACTCCTGGTGGTATTTGTATTTATTATGGATCCCCATTAGTTCCTGCTAAGGCAGCAGCTACTCTTCCTGGGGTTTATTATGGATCCCCATTAGTTCCTGCTAAGGAAGCAGCTACTCTTCCTGGGGTTTATTATGGATCCCCATTAGTTCCTGTCAAGGCAGCAGCTGCTCTTCCTGGGGTTTATTATGGATCCCCATTAGTTCCTGCTAAGGCAGCAGCTACTCTTCCTGGGGTTTATTATGGATCCCCATTAGTTCCTGCTAAGGAGGCAGCTACTCTTCCTGGGGTTTATTATGGATCCCCATTAGTTCCTGCTAAGGCAGCAGCTACTCTTCCTGGGGTTTATTATGGATCCCCATTAGTTCCTGCTAAGGCAGCAGCTACTCTTCCTGGGGTTTATTATGGATCCCCATTAGTTCCTGCTAAGGCAGCAGCTACTCTTCCTGGGGTTTATTATGGATCCCCATTGGGTTCCTGCTGGAAGGCAGCAGCTACTCTTCCTGGGGTTTATTATGGATCCCCATTAGTTCCTGCTAAGGCAGCAGCTACTCTTCCTGGGGTTTATTATGGATCCCCATTAGTTCCTGCTAAGGCAGCAGCTACTCTTCCTGGGGTTTATTATGGATCCCCATTAGTTCCTGCAAGGCAGCAGCTACTCTTCCTGGGGTTTATTATGGATCCCCATTAGTTCCTGCTAAGGCAGCAGCTACTCTTCCTGGGGTTTATTATGGATCCCCATTAGTTCCTGCTAAGGAGGCAGCTACTCTTCCTGGGGTTTATTATGGATCCCCATTAGTTCCTGCTAAGGCAGCAGCTACTCTTCCTGGGGTTTATTATGGATCCCCATTAGTTCCTGCTAAGGAAGCAGCTACTCTTCCTGGGGTTTATTATGGATCCCCATTAGTTCCTGCTAAGGCAGCAGCTACTCTTCCTGGGGTTTATTATGGATCCCCATTAGTTCCTGCTAAGGAAGCAGCTACTCTTCCTGGGGTTTATTATGGATCCCCATTAGTTCCTGCTAAGGCAGCAGCTACTCTTCCTGGGGTTTATTATGGATCCCCATTAGTTCCTGCTAAGGAAGCAGCTACTCTTCCTGGGGTTTATTATGGATCCCCATTAGTTCCTGCTAAGGCAGCAGCTACTCTTCCTGGGGTCCAGCAAAATTAAGGCAGTTATACAATTTTAAAAACATTACAATACATTCATAGCAGATTTCACAACACACTACTCCACTACCACATATCTACAACACACTACTCCACTACCACATATCTACAACACACTACTCCACTACCACATATATACAACACACTACTCCACTACCACATATATACAACACACTACTCCACTACCACATATATACAACACACTACTCCACTACCACATATATACAACACACTACTCCACTACCACATATATACAACACACTACTCCACTACCACATATATACAACACTACCACATATATACAACACACTACTCCACTACCACATATCTACAACACACTACTCCACTACCACATATCTACAACACACTACTCCACTACCACATATATACAACACACTACTCCACTACCACATATCTACAACACACTACTCCACTACCACATATATACAACACACTACTCCACTACCACATATCTACAACACACTACTCCACTACCACATATCTACAACACACTACTCCACTACCACATATATACAACACACTACCACTACCACTACCACATATATACAACACACTACTCCACTCCACTACCACATATCCACTACAACACACTACTCCACTACCACATATCTACAACACACTACTCCACTACCACATATATACAACACACTACTCCACTACCACATATCTACAACACACTACTCCACTACCACACTACCACATATATACAACACACTACTCCACTACCACATATCTACAACACACTACTCCACTACCACATATCTACAACACACTACTCCACTACCACATATATACAACACACTACTCCACTACCACATATATACAACACACTCCACTACCACTACAACACACTACTCCACTACCACATATCTACAACACACTACTCCACTACCACATATCTACAACACACTACTCCACTACCACATATATACAACACACTACTCCACTACCACATATATACAACACACTACTCCACTACCACATATATACAACACACTACTCCACTACCACATATCTACAACACACTACTCCACTACCACATATCTACAACACACTACTCCACTACCACTACAACACACTCCACTACCACATATATACAACACACTACTCCACTACCACATATATACAACACACTACTCCACTACCACATATATACAACACACTACTCCACTACCACATATATACAACACACTACTCCACTACCACATATCTAAACACACAACTCCACTACCACTACCACACTACTCCACTACCACATATATACAACACACTACTCCACTACCACATATATACAACACACTACTCCACTACCACATATCTACAACACACTACTCCACTACCACATATATACAAACACACTCCACTACCACTACAACACACACTCCACTACCACATATACAACACACTACTCCACTACCACATATATACAACACACTACTCCACTACCACATATATACAACACTACTCCACTACCACATATATACAACACACTACTCCACTACCACATATATACAACACACTACTCCACTACCACATATATACAACACACTACTCCACTACCACATATATACAACACACTCCACTACCACTACCACATATCCACTACCACATACAACACACTACTCCACTACCACATATATACAACACACTACTCCACTACCACATATATACAACACACTACTCCACTACCACATATCTACAACACACTACTCCACTACCACATATATACAACACACTACTCCACTACCACATATCTACAACACACTACTCCACTACCACATATCTACAACACACTACTCCACTACCACATATATACAACACACTACTCCACTACCACATATATACAACACACTACTCCACTACCACATATCTACAACACACTACTCCACTACCACATATCTACAACACACTACTCCACTACCACATATATACAACACACTACTCCACTACCACATATATACAACACACTACTCCACTACCACATATATACAACACACTACTCCACTACCACATATCTACAACACACTACTCCACTACCACATATATACAACACACTACTCCACTACCACATATATACAACACACTACTCCACTACCACATATCTACAACACACTACTCCACTACCACATATCTACAACACAAAATCCATGTGTACGTGTGCGTATGTTATCGTGTCTGTATGCATGTGTCTGTGCCTATGTTTGTGTTGCTTCACAGTCCCCGCTGTTCCATAAGGTGTCTTTTTATCTGTTTAAACAAAAATACATGATTCTACTGCTGCATTAGTTACCTGATGTGGAAAAGAGTTCCATGTAGTCATGGCTCCATGTAATACTGTGCGCCTCCCATAGTCTGTTCTGGACTTGGGGACTGTAAAGAGACCTGTGGTGTCATGTCTTGTGCATAAATGTCTGAGCTGTGTGCTAGTCGTTTGAACAGACAGCTTTGTGTTTCTAACAAATACAAGTAGTGATAAAGTCTGTCCTCCACTTTGAACCAGGAGAGATTGACATGCATATTATTAATGTTTGCTGTCTGTTTACATCCAAGGGCCAGCCGTGCTGCCCTGTTCTGAGCCAATTGTAATTTTCCAAAGTCCCTCTTTGTGGCACCTGACCACACGACTGAACAGTAGTCCAGGTCGACCAAACTAGGGCCTGTAGGACCTGTCTTGTTGATTGTGTTGTTAAGAAAGTAGAGCAGCACTTTATTATGGCCAGACTTCTCCCCATTTTAGCTACTGTTGTATCAATCTGTTTTGACCATGACAGTTTACAATCCAGAGTTACTCCAAGCAGTTTAGTCACCTCAACTTGCTCAATTTCCACACGATTTATTACAAGATTTAGTTGAGGTTTAGGGTTTAGTGAATGATTTGTCCAGAATACAATGCTTTTAGTTTTTGAAATGTAAAGGACTAACTCATTCCTGTGGTGTCCTCGGTACAGGATCCACCCCATCTTCATCCCCATCGTGCCACTCCTCATCAGGAACCACTGAGGAGATAGAGTTACGCAATTCAAACTCAGAGACAATAAAAACAACATACTGTAGAGTAAAGTACTGCACATGACTTGAATCACGACCGCTCTGAGATCGTTAGAGCAACACAGATTACGGGAATACTCTGTAATCTCCAGGTCGCCGAGAGAAAATGGCACAGTTCAAACCTGAACTGGCTTGTCTTGGAAGGCAGTTGAGAGATGGGGATGGCAGAATGGGAGGAAGATTTCATAACCCAGATATGTCAAATGCATCCTTCTCTCATCTGTTTATCCATAGCCAGCCATCCGTGGTCCAGTAGTCGGGCCTGTGTAGTCTAATCACATTGACTTCTTCCTCTGTGTGTGTGTGTGTGTGTGTGTGTGTGTGTGTGTGTGTGTGTGTGTGTGTGCGCGTGCGTGTGCGTGCGTGGATATGCATCCTGACCTGTTACGGCCTGACATCATCCATCTTACAGATGTAACAAGGGAAAAACAACGGCAAACAATTTCCATTTATCTCAAGTCAAAGCACTCATACAGAACAGACTGAACAGAACAGACTGCCTTATTCTAAAGCTATCTCTCTCATTCTCACCAACGCGCTCGCTCGCTCCCTCTCTCCTCTCTCTTCTCTCCTCTCGATGCATCTTAAGCAGTGATCTAGTATCAGCGTACCACAACCCAAACTCTTAATTCTTAATCTATCGCCAGTCCTCGATTCTAAACCTCTTGGGCTAAAGGCCCATTCCCTGACAGACTGGGTTCTAAAGCAGGGCCCACCCATTCCCTGACAGACTGGGGTCTAAAGCAGGGCCCACCCATTCCCTGACAGACTGGGCTCTAAAGCAGAGCCCACCCATTCCCTGACAGACAGGTCTAAAGCAGAGCCCACCCATTCCCTGACAGACAGGGGTCTAAAGCAGGGCCCACCCATTCCCTGACAGACTGGGGTCTAAAGCAGGGCCCACCCATTCCCTGACAGACTGGGGTCTGCACAAAGCGAGAGGGGGACAGTTAATGAGGGGCTGGTACTCCCACTACACACAAGTAAGTGCACATCCTTAGGTTTGGCAGAGGTCTGTGCTTACTCCCAAACCCTCAGGGTGCGAAGAAGGGTATGCACACACAATATTTTCTCTCTCTCTCTCCTGCACACTGTGCCTACGTTCTTATAATCATAGCTTATTGTATCCATATAATTTCCTGCTTAGTTATTACCTTTACCTGAACTGATCTGTTCTTACATTGGTTGCCTCTAGATTCTAATGTCCATCTGTATGTTAGCAGTGCTAAGGTTTATCCCTCTCTCCACTCTTAGAGGAGATTCCTAATGTGTGTGTGTATAATGGGTGGCAGGATTATTTATAGATATTGTGTGTGTGTGTGTGTGTGTGTGTGTGTGTGTTTGTGTGTGTGTTTGTGTGTGTGTGTGAGAGAGAGAGAGAGAGAGAGACAGAGAGAGAGAGAGAGAGAGAGAGTCCACTAACTGAACAGTGGACCAGGAGTATCCTACTTGCTACTGTGATTCCTGAAATGCAGAGCCAGTTGGAGTATTTTTCAAATCCGAATTTATACTTTTGTTGTTTTGTTTGCTAGCTCAGCTGATTAGTTAGCTCTGTCTGATTAGCCACCAAATTATGATATTGTTAGCTAGCCACTTAATATAACTTGTTTTCTAGCTAAGTTAAGCTAGCTTAGTTAGCAATGCTGTGAATACAACTTTCATCTGCTGCCGACATCAGGATAGTAGAACACTATACTAGAGCACTATACTAGAGTACTACACTAGAGCACTAGCTCCAAAAGAGGTTATAGCTTTGACTGCATGTGAATTCAGAGCCATTCAGTGACTAGCTACACAACACACATCATTTTACCAGGCTCCTGTGAAGCTCTTGTAATTAAAGTCCACCACAACATACTGTACCCAAGAGTTTCCTGATGGGGAAGTGTGTGTTTCATTTCACTGTGTATTAGAAACACAGCGTGAGATCATTGTGATGGGATTTATCCAGTGGTTGATCAGGCAGTATAATTCTGCTCTCACTTCTGCCAGCATACACATCTCCATCACTGTCATACACACACACACACACACACACACACACACACACACACACACACACACACACACACACACACACACACACACACACACACACACACACACACACACACACACACACACACACACACACACACACACACACACACACACACATATGGAGCTTAGAGTGATGCGAAATCGAAGCCGGTAGGATAGGAGGGTGAAGAGAGACAGACAGTCATATTAGGTTTCATTAAAACTGGATGTAGCTACAATACCTCATCCTCCAATTTCCTGCCCTTCCCACTCTGGCTCAATGCAATCAGAATATTGCATCACTGTGCACAGGCTTATTGGGTTAGTTTTGTAGACTTCATACTAATGGGAATACGTTGCATTCTCTAAATGTATATTTCAATGAGTATTATTAGTAACCTTGGGTGATGAAATGTGTGTGTGTGTTTGCCTGATCAACAGTCTACTCCCTGAATTTACATTTTGGACCAAACAAACACATGAGCCTAGCAATGCACAGGACGGCAACGGCTAATCAGGGTTACCGTGGTAACACAGTGGTGGCATGTTAGCCGACGATGTCGGGTCTAACGCTGGGTTCAAGTCATTTCCCCCGAGCTGCCGTGCTTCAAAGTAAACCACGCAGTTTATTAAAACATGTGGGTTGAATCACCTCGGGGTTGCTTCGTTCGTGGTCTATTGGTGATTGAAGAGATTGACCATACTGTACTGCACTTCCGACCCCGGCTGACCTCGATGGTCTGATTTGCCATTTGTGCTTTTAAGAGCATCTAAATGAAATCAGTCACTGTTCAAATCACATGGTTGATGTGAAAATAGATCTAGCTATATATGTGTGTAAAACCACTAATCAATCCAACCATTGAAAATACATTTGTTCAAGGCCTCCCGAGTGGCGCAGTGGTCTAAGACACTACATCGCAGTGCTAGCTGTGCCACTAGAGATTCTGGGTTCAATTCCAGGCTCTGTGGCAGCCGGCCACGACCGGGAGACACATGGAGCGGTGAACAATTGGCCCAGCGTCATCTGGGTTAGGAGAGGGTTTGGCCGGCAGAGATGTCCTAGTTCCATCGCGCACCAGCGACTTCAGTGGTGGGCCAGGTGCAGTGCATGCTGATACGGTCGCCAGGTGTACAGCGTTTCCTCCGACACATTGGTGCGGCTGGGTTAAGTGGGCATTGTGTCAAGAATCAGTTCAGCTCGGTTGTGTTTCGGAGGATGCACGGCTCTCAACCTTCGCCTCTCCCGAGTCCGTACGGGATGGCAGCGATGAAACCAGACTGTAACTACTGTCATGACGTTGGCTTGGGGGTAGGTTTATGATAGTCATAAATACCTCTTCCCCCCTTTTCCCTCTCTATTCCCTACTGTTGTGACATTTGACATAGAGATTCTGGGAACATCAGAAGGTGGGGGGAAATTAACTATATTCTGGTAATCCGACCAATTGAGCATATGCGGTGGTACTTAATGAATATGATGTCAGTTCAGTTGTCATCTGAGACATTCTCATCGATGATAGGATGACATAAACTCTACAGTGGAAAGTCTACACATCAGAGTTATCGTATTCACATGGAATTGTTGTTCAATTTAAATGTTTGAATATAAAATTATTGGTGAAGAGATTAAATGTAATTTTAGCTTCCAAATGAGAGATTTGAGTTTTCATTAGGTTAGGGCTCAGTGGCCCGCCCCTGTGAAGAGTCATGGGTTATAAAACTTTTCAGACACACCCTTCTCGCTCCACTATATAAAGCCTTGATGAAAATGTAACCTCCTGTTCCAAGTACGTGAGGCCTGCAGCCTCTGCGTTAAAAGGACTAACATGTCAACTATAGAACAAAGCGTGAGCTTTGGTTGCGAATGGTATGAACTTTGAACTCTTATTCACTACAGAAGTGACATATCCTAGCCGTTGAGTTAGCAACATCAGCTGCAAACGCGGGCTAGGAAAGAACAGACAGAGTATTCCGTCTACCACACAACAACGTTACTACAACGTATCCAATTGACCACCAGAGACATTCTTCAAAGGACTTGGTTTGGCAACACGGCCTTCCACCAACCTACCGAAGCGCAGCTCAGAGTAAATATTTATTGCATTTGACTTTTCCAAATGGGTGGTAATTTAGAATGCATAAGATACTGTATTTACAATAGCACAGCTTCTCCCTGTGTCCCTCAGTCTTCCCGCTCTTTCACTCAAACCCAGCCCCTTTTCTTTTGTGTAACCAGCTGTCATATCTGTTCTGCCTGCTAGGGACGTTTTCCTTTATGACGTAATTTGCAATCAAGGTATGATTCATTCTTTGTATATGTAATTCTGTGTGATTAGTTAGGTATTTAGTAAATAAATAATTAAACCCAATTTTGTATTGCTGATTCAACTTAGCCAGGGTTTGTGAAGATAACCAAGAAGTAACGATTAATATTGACTGCTATTGATGTTGTCACGCCCTGGTCTTAGTATTTTGTGTTTATATATTTATTTGGTCAGGCCAGGGTGTGACATGGGGTTATTTTGTGTTGTGATTTGGTATTGGGGTTTTAGTAGGTATTGGGATTGTGGCTGAGTAGGGGTGTCTAGCATAGTCTATGGCTGCCTGAGGCGGTTCTCAATCAGAGTCAGGTGATTCTCGTTGTCTCTGATTGGGAACCATATTTAGGTAGCCTGGGTTTCACTGTGTGTTGGTGGGTGATTGTTCCTGTCTCTGTGTTAGTGTTCACCAGACAGGCTGTATTAGGTTTTCACGTTCCGTTTCTTGTTTTTGTATTGATCGTGTTTTGTCTTCATTAAACATGTATCGTACTAACCACGCTGCATTTTGGTCCGACTCTCCTTCGACGGAAGAAAGCCGTAACAGAATCACCCACCACACCCGGACCAAGCAGCGTGGTGACAGGCAGCGACAGCAGAAGCAGCGAAAGGAGGAATGGACATGGGAAGACGTTTTGGATGGTAAAGGTTGTTACACTTGGGAGGAGATACTGGCTGGAAGAGATCGCCTCCCATGGGAACAGGTGGAGGCACTTAGGATAGCAGAGGCAGCCGGAGATAGGAGCCGACGATACGAGGGAACACGGTTGGCAATGAAACCCGAAAGTCAGCCCCAAAAATGTCTTGGGGGGGGGGGGCTCAGGGAGAGTGTGGCAAAGTCAGGGTTCAGACCTGAGCCAACTCCCCCTGTTTATCGTGAGGAGCACCGATCAAAGGACTTCTGGACTTGGGAGGAAATATTGGACGGAAAAGGACCCTGGGCACAGCCTGGTGAATATCGACGCCCCAAAGAAGAACTGGAGGCGGCGAAAGCGGAGAGGCGCTGGTATGAAGAGGCAGCACGGCGACGCGGATGGAAGCCCGAGAGTCAGCCCCAAAAATGTATTGTGGGGGGGGGTGCTCACAGGGAGTATGGCTACGCCAGGTAGGAGACCTGCGCAAACTTCCTGTGCTTACCGGGGGGCTAAAAAGACCGGGCAGGCACCGTGTTATGCTGTGGAGCGCACGGTGTCTCCAGTGCGGTTGCATAGCCCGGTGCGGTACATACCAGCTCTTCGTATTGGCCGGGCTAGAGTGGGCATCGAGCCAGGTAAGGTTGGGCAGGCTTGGTGCTCAAGAGCTCCAGTGCGCCTGCACGGTCCGGTCTATCCAGTGCCACCTCCACACACCAGTCCTCTGGTGGCAGCTCCCCGCACCAGGCTTCCTGTGCATGTCCTCTACCCAGTGCCAGCACCACGCACCAGGCCTTCAGTGCGTCTCGCCTGTTCAGCGCTGCCAGACCCTTTCTCCTCTCCAACGCTGTCGGAGTCTCCCGCCTGTTTAGCGCTGCCAGAGCCTTCCTCCTCTCCAGCGCTGCCGGAGTCTCCCGCCTGTTCAGCGCAGCCAGAGCTTTCCTCCTCTACAGCGCTGCCGGAGTCTCCCGCCTGTTTAGCGCTGCCAGAGCCTTCCTTCTCTCCTGCGCTGCCGGAGCCTCCCGCCTGTTCAGCGCAGCCAGAGCTTTCCTCCTCTCCTGCGCTGCCGGAGTCTCCCGCCTGTTCAGCGCAGCCAGAGCCTTCCTCCTCTACAGCGCTGCTGGAGTCTCCTGCCTGTTCAGCGCAGCCAGAGCTGCCAGCCTGCATGGAGCAGCCTGAGCTGTCAGCCTGCATGGAGCAGCCTGAGCTGCCAGCCTGCATGGAGCAGCCAGAGCTGTCAGTCTGCATGGAGCAGCCAGAGCTGTCAGTCTGCATGGAGCAGCCAGAGCTGTCAGTCTGCATGGTGCAGCCAGGGAGGTCAGTCTGCATGGAGCAGCCAGGACTGCCAGTCTGCATGGAGCAGCCAGAGCTGTCAGCCTGCATGGAGCAGCCTGAGCTACCAGCCTGCATGGAGCAGCCTGAGCTACCAGCCTGCATGGAGCAGCCAGAGCTGCCAGTCTGCATGGAGCAGCCAGAGCTGTCAGCCTGCATGGAGCAGCCAGAGCTGTCAGTCTGCATGGTGCAGCCAGGGATGTCAGTCTGCATGGAGCAGCCAGGGTTGCCAGTCTGCATGGAGCAGCCAGAGCTGTCAGCCTGCATGGAGCAGCCTGAGCTACCAGCCTGCATGCAGCAGCCTGAGCTACCAGCCTGCATGGAGCAGCCTGAGCTGCCAGCCTGCATGGAGCAGCCAGAGCTGTCAGTCTGCATGGAGCAGCCAGAGATGTCAGTCTGCATGGAGCAGCCAGGGCTGCCAGTCTGTATGGAGCAGCCAGGGATGCCAGTCTGCATGGAGCAGCCAGAGCTGTCAGTCTGCATGGAGCAGCCAGAGCTGCCAGTCTGCCATGGAGCAGCCAGTCAGCCAGTCTTCCAGATCCACCAGTCAGCCAGACTCTTCCAGATCTGCCAGTCAGCCAGACTCTTCCAGATCTGCCAGTCAGCCAGACTCTTCCAGATCTGCCAGTCAGCCAGACTCTTCCAGATCTGCCAGTCAGCCAGACTCTTCCAGACCTGCCAGTCAACCAGACTCTTCCAGATCTGCCAGTCAGCCAGACTCTTCCAGATCCACCAGTCAGCCAGGATCTGCCGGATCCAACTACCTGCCTGAGCTTCCTCTCAGTGCTGGGATTCCTCTCAGTACTGGGCTTCCTCTCAGTGCTGAGCTTCCCCTCAGTGCTGAGCTTCCCCTCAGTGCTGAGCTTCCCCGCAGTGCTGAGCTTCCCCGCAGTGCTGAGCTTCCCCTCAGTGCTGAGCTACCCCTCAGTCCCGAGCTTCCTCTCAGTCCCGAGCTACCCCTCAGTCCCGAGCTACCCCTCAGTCCAGTGGGGTCCTTGGTGAGGGTTATTAGGCCAAGGTCGGCGGCGAGGGTCGCCAATTTAAGGACGCGTTACAGGGGGACTAAGACTTGGTTGGAGTGGGGTCCACGTCCCGAGCCGGAGCCGCCACCGTGGACAGACGCCCACCCGGACCCTCCCCTATGGGTTTTTGTGTGCGGCCGGGAGTCCGCACCTTGGGGGGGGTTCTGTCACGCCCTGGTCTTAGTATTTTGTGTTTATATATTTATTTGGTCAGGCCAGGGTGTGACATGGGGTTATTTTTTGTTGTGTTTTGCTATTGTGGTTTTAGTAGGTATTGGGATTGTGGCTGAGTAGGGGTGTCTAGCATAGTCTATGGCTGCCTGAGGCGGTTCTCAATCAGAGTCAGGTGATTCTCGTTGTCTCTGATTGGGAACCATATTTAGGTAGCCTGGGTTTCACTGTGTGTTGGTGGGTGATTGTTCCTGTCTCTGTGTTAGTGTTCACCAGACAGGCTGTATAGGTTTTCACGTTCCGTTTCTTGTTTTTGTATTGATCGTGTTTTGTCTTCATTAAACATGTATCGTACTAACCACGCTGCATTTTGGTCCGACTCTCCTTCGACGGAAGAAAGCCGTAACAGATGTAAAATATTACTAGGTCTTTCAGAGTTTATTCGGAAGATAACAGCTCTATACATATTATTTTGTGGTGCCCCGACTCTCTAGTTAATTACATTTAAATGATTAGCTCAATCAGGTAATATTAATTACAGAGAAAGGATTTTATAGAATAGCATGACAGCACGACATTATCAATTGGGATACCAGGAAATTAGGGAGAAAAAGGGGTAAAAAAAAGTATAATAATTGATTGGTTCTGCTATAAATCCTACGGCTGTGTTGTATGGTATCTACAGTGCGACAAAACAAGTGAACCTCCTACGTCGCCAAACACACCCAGCGGAGATTCAAATGTATCATATGGAGTGTGTATTATTTAGTCTTGCCACCCCCCATTAGTGTTGATGATAATGGTAATGTAGGGAAAGGTAAAGGGGTAATCTGTTTGGGGGGGAAATGAGTGGAGATGGGGATCTAAAGCAGTGCCGCGATGGGTTTAAAGAGACTCATTTATCATCCCCCACACCTCCTCAGCCACAACCCCCCTTCTCCTCCTTTACTCAAGCCTTTCTTTACCCCCATCTCCACTTCCCTCTTATCTCATTGACCTTGCTTTGCTCTCTGCAGCTGGAGTTTGTCTTTGAAAGGGATGAGATTGGCATAGTGTTACCGTACACACACACACACACACACACACACACACACACACACACACACACACACACACACACACACACACACACACACACACACACACACACACACACCCGTCAAGGGCGAAGGTGACACAACAAGCATATTCTGAATCAATGGAAGCTCATTGGTTTTGGTTGTGATTTGCACGTCTCCAACATTGAAAAGCTGTGCCTTTACTTACACCTCTCTGAAACAGAAGGCTTTGACGGGTGGACATTCTCCTTCATAGCCGAGGGATAGGCGATAATGTATTATAGTACCGGGTGTCCTGCACTCTTTTCACATTTGAATCTCCGCTGGGTGTGTTTGGCGACGTAGGAGGTTCACTTGTTTTGTCGCTGCAGGATTCTGCACAAGACAAATGCATAGATTGTATCTGCACTGGAACAGAACGAAATAGCAGAGTTCTCTCCCTCCCCAGTTTTCATCCCTGCTTTGATAATCACCAGCATCATCCTTACAGAGACATTTTAGCCCTCCACAACCACCCCTACAGGAGGAGGGAAGGAGGGTGGATGATGGCTGGAGGGAGGGAGGGAGGGTAGACAGGGAGAGGGGGAGCCTAAATGACCAGGCGCACGTTCAGCATCCATGAACAGGGGATGTGGAGGAGAAAGGAGCGGATGGTCCCATATGATTGGGGTTTGCTGTTGGAATACTAATACAGACCACAGAGTATTCCCTCCTACACTCTTAGAACAAAAAAGGTGCTATTTAAAACCTTCTTCGGATGTCCCAATAGGATAACCCTTTGAGGAACCCTTTTTGGATCCAGGTAGAACCATTTTGGGTTCTATTTAGAACCCTTTCCACAGAGGATTCTACCTGAAACCAAAAATGGTTTCTCCTATGGGGACAGCCGAAGAACCTTTTTGTACTTTCCATCCAACCGGTTGACTCTATCTGCACACTGTCTGTCACACCGTGCAGAAACCAGGCCGGAGCCGGAGCACAACACAGTCATAATACAACACAGTCATAATACAACACAACACAGTCATAATACAACACAACACAGTCATAATACAACACAACACAGTCATAATACAACACAACACAGTCATAATACAACACAACACAGTCATAATACAACACAGTCATAATACAACACAACACAGTCATAATACAACACAACACAGTCATAATACAACACAACACAGTCATAATACAACACAACACAGTCATAATACAACACAACACAGTCATAATACAACACAACACGCAACACACTATATTTCACACAGAGGACACCTAGATATAACAAAACAACGCATCAGTGTACTGATTCAAAATAAGAACACATACAAATACTTAACAGATACAAATATTGCACATGACCAAAAATATCCTAAAACACTGCGTACTACCACAGCTATCCCTAGAAATAACGAACGAAACGAAAGCTGCCAATGGGATTCTCCTCCAAAGTTGTGCTCATGCCCAGACACAACACAGTGTGCTGTGTTGCAGTAAACACAACCAAATAAACTATTATTCTCACTATCGCTCATCCGTATATTCATCAAAGATAATCAGTCCCTCAGGATTGTTGCTGATATTTGCAGGCTAAGGTGCTTGATTTAGCTGCAGCAACTCTGACATTCTTCACATTCTGTCTAATTTATTGTGAAACAGAGCTGAGGAGTGAAAATGTTTGTTGACGTGTCGGTTGATTGAACCATATTATGCAGTAAATGTACGGGTGGTGATTGGTTGAAATTGCGTGCTTCTTTTTGTACTGCGGCGATGGGTCAGTGTTATGCGATAATATTGCGATGATTCGACTGTTTTAATGCGAAAGGAGTGCAGTGATTGGGTCAAATTTGCATGCCCTTGCATTATATGCAGAGAACTGTTGATTTTTCCAAAACATTTGCGATCGGGGAATCCTGTAGGGACTGACTGATGGCATGTCAAGTGGCAACATTAAAAGGCGGTACGGGGTTTATGCACCAATGATATGCTTATGCTCTCTATCATACGTAGTTGGCTTTTAGTAATGGTGTGCTGAAAGTGACAGAAATGTGTAATAATGATGATAATTGCATACATTCCAGTGCATAGATATATACAATAGTAGGCCCCTGTACCATTCTCCTGTGACACTGCCTTCTGGTTGGCCATAATCATCTCCTCATTGTATCACCTGACCTTTGACCCTCCTATGATTGATGCGCCTATACAGGGGGGAGGGGCTTCCTGAGGTTTATTATGAATACAGACTCCAGACAGAGCCAGCGTCGCTACAGTGGCGGTGGGGGTTGGCGCCGGGCTACGGGTACTCCCTCAATGTCATGTGAAAGTGATACTAACTACCCCCCCCACACACACACACACACTACAGTACCTCTCTCTCCTCCCCCACCTCTTCAGGCACAGTGGAGCGTTCCAATATCATCTGTTTATAAAAAATAAAACAACCACTGCATCATTTTTAGGGTCTGTTCTAAAGCGGTGGAATTGCATCTTTCCTTCCTTCCGATCTTCCTTCCTTGGAGTGATCATGTATGATAGGGACATGATAGGGGACAGTGTTGTTTCCACTACTTTGCGTTCACCAAGTGATTATCTCAAGGAAGGAGAATAATAAAGATGCTAAAGAGATATAAGTATTTGAACTGGGACTTGGGCTATATTAGCTAGAGAGAGGTTTGTGGCGACTCATTTCAGAGATGCCATCCATCATTCACTTTCTTCAGCCTTTTTCTTGAAGAGACTGAAGACCCCCATTTGGTTTGAATGATTGATCACATCCATTGATTGTCATTTAGCCTGCCCATCACTAATACTAAATCAATATGTCTGTTGATGTGTTGGAGACTTACCTCCGGGTGTTGGTGAGTTAACCCTTAGTGTTCTATCGTCTGTCCTGGTGGTGGTGTTTGCTCCCAGTCGTTCCTCCACAGGCCCTGCTTTGGCCTCGGAAAAACCCATGTCTGGTGAACTCTGACTGGGCTGAGTTTCAGTGACCGGGGCCTCTTTAGTTCCAATGTCGGTGCTTACGGTCGAGGCCAGATGTCTTGTGGTGACCCTGGTTTGTGGGGAAATGGGTGGGGTGCCAGAGTCAAAGGGTTGTCTGGTCAGTGTGGTCTCTACCTGTGTTGCGTTGACGGTGATCCTTGGTGGAGTTGTGACCAGGGTTGTGGGGACTGTGGTTTGTGGGGACGTTAGGTGTGGGACAGAGGCTGTGAGAGGGTCACTCTGGGGAACTAGTTCATCTTGGATCTTCGTTTCCTTGGGGAAAGACTTAGTGGTGACACTCCAACTGTGCTTTGGCGTTTGGGCCGTTTCTGCCATTTCGTGTGTTATTGTCTGTGGCAGTATGTTTGTGCTGGTGAGACTATCGGAGGATATATCAACCCCCTGTGACATAGATATAGAGGATATGGAATCTAAGACAGCGGTTATAGAATCTAAGATATCTTGGGTGTTTGGTTGTGTGCTCTTGTTAGGAGTGACTGTCTGTGGGTTTGTTACTGTTCTTATCTCAGTGGAGCTCGGGTGACTTTCAGTCCAAGAGGTGATGGTGGAGGACTGAGGGCTTTTATTAATACTCTCCTCCACAGACCCTGAATGTCCCGGTGAATTCCCAGGCTCCGTTCGTCCCTCTGTTGGTCCCTCTGTTGGTCTCTCTGTTGGTCCCTCTGTTGGTCCCTCTGTTGGTCCTTCTGTTGGTCCCTTTGACAGTTCCTTTGGTGGTCTCTCTGTTGGTCTCTCTGTTGGTCCCACTTTTGGTCCCTCTGTTGGTCCCTCTGTTGGTCCCTCTGTCGTTCTCTCTATCGGTCCCTTTGACAGTTCCTTTGTTGGTCCCTCTGTTGGTCTCTCTGTTGGTCCCTCTGTTGGTCCCTCTGTTGGTCCCTCTGTCGGTCTCTCTATCGGTCCCTTTGACAGTTCCTTTGTTGGTCCCTCTGATGGTGTGGTCCTTTGGGGCCCTGCATTCTTAGTCTGTGACTTCCCTCCAAACGGGTTGAGCGAAGGAAACGACGGCGCCGCCGGGAGTGATGGGAACCTGGACAAGCTGGGCTGCTTTGGCATGTACGAGCCTAGCCAATAGGACCATCCCTTACTGGCAGGCGGTCCTGTCGGCTTCGTAAGATCCACCTCTTCATCCGCAAACACCGTCGTGTGGAGAAGAATGGCGAGGAGAGAGCACCATAAGCACAAAGCCATCATCTGGTGAAGGTGATGCATGTTGCCGACAGTGAAGCGGAGCGGCTAGTTAGGCACCGGTCACATACTGTCCTCCATTCCCCGGGCCCCCTAGGGCACGTTGGCTCGCTCTCCTGTGAAGTGACCTAAAACACAGATGCACACAGGACATTGAGTGACATACTTTCACTTTGTCACAGTACAGTTAGTTTGACTTGATACATGGATATGTGTTGTTGAGCTGAAATGTGTCTGCTGGCTTGTTTTCCTGGAGAGGTTATTTAAACGGGACGTTTCTGCTCTGTTTCATTTCGTGCTTGACCTGTTTTTTGTCTGTTTTTCCAGAGAATATAATATCACATGTTGATGATGTTATACGACCCATAATACAGCAGGGCAGCCATTAAAATGGACTGCTGAAGTTAGCAGGCCGGGAAAATGTTGTCCACCACAAATCGCCACAAGAACGACGATGTTATTGGACACATATACTTAGTGGTGTCAGATTCTGAGGTCAGTATTTATGTTAGGAAGTTATGTGTCATTCATATGTATACTTGGTAAGTGTCTTGGGACAACCAAACATGAAATATACATCTGACCAATCACAAAATAAACTTTCCAGATGTCATGTATTTTCTCAGCACTTTAGTTAGCGCTAACTTTTACATAACGTGTGTGTGTGTGTGTGGGTGTGGGGGGGGGGGGGGGGGGGGTGGTCCGTCCTCTGTATAGAAATGGAAGGGGAACTCTTTTCTTGGAGGGTAGGAACGGGTGGTTCAAGGTCTCTGTCCAGTTGCCTCAGTGAAGAGATTGGAGCACCGATGGAATTTTCCATTGAGAACAACCTGTGTGCTTTAGTTGTGTTTGAACCCACCTCCCTCCAACTCTCTTTCATTCCCTGTTTGATTTGTTCTTTAAAAGGGGGAGAAACCCTCTGGTTAAGTGAGAGTTTTCCTGTAGTGAGAGAATAACATCAGTATTCAAGACAATCAGCCATTTACTCTCTCCTGCTCTTCATCAAGCTCTTTCCTTCTTTCCCTGCAAATATATTCCTCTGCTTTTTCATCTCTCACCCCGTTTTCAGTACCTCCCCCTCTATCTCCTTCACTCCTTTACACCTCTCCATTTATTTCCCCATACCTCTATCTCTGTTACTCTGTCCTATGCTACATCTCTCTATCTCTCTGTTACTCTGTCCTATGCTACATCTCTCTCTCTCTCTGTTACTCTGTCCTATGCTACATCTCTCTCTCTCTGTTACTCTGTCCTATGCTACATCTCTCTATCTCTCTGTTACTCTGTCCTATGCTACATCTCTCTCTCTCTCTGTTACTCTGTCCTATGCTACATCTCTCTCTCTCTGTTACTCTGTCCTATGCTACATCTCTCTCTCTCTGTTACTCTCTCTGTTACTCTGTCCTATGCTACACCTCTCTCTCTCTCTGTTACTCTGTCCTATGCTACATCTCCCCTCTCTGTTCTCTCTCTCTGCTACATCTCTCTCTCTCTCTCTCTCTCTCTCTCTCTCTCTCTCTCTCCATTACTCTGTCCTATGCTACATCTCTCTCTCTCTGTTACTCTGTCCTATGCTACACCTCTCTCTCTCTCTCCATTACTCTGTCCTATGCTACCTCTCTCTCTCTCCATCTTCCGGCGCCGACAGAGATCTCTCTCTAGGAAACTCTGTTTTTTGGATCAGGTCATAGGCAGCCGAGAAGAACTACTGAATATAAGATCAAACTCACCAAAAAAAGAATACTCAGCCTTACAACCAAAAGATCACATGCAGGACCAAAAAAAAAAAAACGAAGCGGTCTTCTGGTCAGACTCCGGAGACGGGCACATCGTGCACCACTCCCTAGCATTCTTCTTGCCAATGTCCAGTCTCTTGACAACAAGGTTGATGAAATCCGAGCAAGGGTAGCATTCCAGAGGGACATCAGAGACTGTAACGTTCTCTGCTTCACGGAAACATGGCTAACTGGAGAGACGCAATCCGAAGCGGTGCAGCCAGCGGGTTTCTCCACGCATCGCGCCGACAGAAACAAACATCTTTCTGGTAAGAAGAGGGGTGGGGGCGTATGCCTTATGGCCAACGTGACATGGTGTGATGAAAGAAACATACAGGAACTCAAATCCTTCTGTTCACCTGATTTGGAATTCCTCACAATCAAATGTAGACCGCATTATCTACCAAGAGAATTCTCTTCGATTATAATCACAGCCGTATATATCCCCTCCCAAGCAGACACATCGATGGCTCTGAACGAACTTTATTTAACTCTCTGCAAACTGGAAACGATTTATCCGGAGGCTGCATTCATTGTAGCTGGGGATTTTAACAAGGCTAATCTGAAAACAAGACCCCCTAAATTTTATCAGCATATCGATTGCGCAACCAGGGGTGGAAAGACCCTGGATCATTGTTACTCTAACTTCCGCGACGCATATAAGGCCCTGCCCCGCCCCCTTTCGGAAAAGCTGACCACGACTCCATTTTGTTGATCCCTGCCTACAGACAGAAACTAAAACAAGAAGCTCCCACGCTGAGGTCTGTCCAACGCTGGTCCGACCAAGCTGACTCCACACTCCAAGACTGCTTCCATCACGTGGACTGGGAGATGTTTCGTATTGCGTCAGACAACAACATTGACGAATACGCTGATACGGTGTGCGAGTTCATTAGAACGTGCGTTGAAGATGTCGTTCCCATAGCAACGATTAAAACATTCCCTAACCAGAAACTGTGGATTGATGGCAGCATTCGTGTGAAACTGAAGGCACGAACCACTGCTTTTAATCAGGGCAAGGTGTCTGGTAACATGACTGAATACAAACAGTGCAGCTATTCCTCCGCAAGGCTATCAAACAAGCTAAGCGCCAGTACAGAGACAAAGTAGAATCTCAATTCAACGGCTCAGACACAAGAGGCATATGGCAGGGTCTACAGTCAATCACGGACTACAGGAAGAAACCCAGCCCAGTCACGGACCAGGATGTCTTGCTCCCAGGCAGACTAAATAACTTTTTGCCCGCTTTGAGGACAATACAGTGCCACTGACACGGCCTGCAACGGAAACATGCGGTCTCTCCTTCACTGCAGCCGAAGTGAGTAAGACATTTAAACGTGTTAACCCTCGCAAGGCTGCAGGCCCAGACGGCATCCCCAGCCGCGCCCTCAGAGCATGCGCAGACCAGCTGGCCGGTGTGTTTACGGACATATTCAATCAATCCCTATACCAGTCTGCTGTTCCCACATGCTTCAAGAGGGCCACCATTGTTCCTGTTCCCAAGAAAGCTAAGGTAACTGAGCTAAACGACTACCGCCCCGTAGCACTCACATCCGTCATCATGAAGTGCTTTGAGAGACTAGTCAAGGACCATATCACCTCCACCCTACCTGACACCCTTGACCCACTCCAATTTGCTTACCGCCCAAATAGGTCCACAGACGATGCAATCTCAACCACACTGCACACTGCCCTAACCCATCTGGACAAGAGGAATACCTATGTGAGAATGCTGTTCATCGACTACAGCTCGGCATTCAACACCATAGTACCCTCCAAGCTCGTCATCAAGCTCGAGACCCTGGGTCTCGACCCCGCCCTGTGCAACTGGGTACTGGACTTCCTGACGGGCCGCCCCCAGGTGGTGAGGGTAGGCAACAACATCTCCTCCCCGCTGATCCTCAACACTGGGGCCCCACAAGGGTGCGTTCTGAGCCCTCTCCTGTACTCCCTGTTCACCCACGACTGCGTGGCCATGCACGCCTCCAACTCAATCATCAAGTTTGCGGACGACACAACAGTGGTAGGCTTGATTACCAACAACGACGAGACGGCCTACAGGGAGGAGGTGAGGGCCCTCGGAGTGTGGTGTCAGGAAAATAACCTCACACTCAACGTCAACAAAACTAAGGAGATGATTGTGGACTTCAGGAAACAGCAGAGGGAACACCCCCATCCACATTGATGGAACAGTAGTGGAGAGGGTAGCAAGTTTTAAGTTCCTCGGCATACACATCACAGACAAACTGAATTGGTCCACTCACACAGACAGCATCGTGAGGAAGGCGGCAGCGCCTCTTCAACCTCAGGAGGCTGAAGAAATTCGGCTTGTCACCAAAAGCACTCACAAACTTCTACAGATGCACAATCGAGAGCATCCTGGCGGGCTGTATCACCGCCTGGTATGGCAACTGCACCGCCCTCAACCGTAAGGCTCTCCAGAGGGTAGTAAGGTCTGCACAACGCATCACCGGGGGCAAACTACCTGCCCTCCAGGACACCTACACCACCCGATGCTACAGGAAGGCCATAAAGATCATCAAGGACATCAACCACCCGAGCCACTGCCTGTTCACCCCGCTGTCATCCAGAAGGCGAGGTCAGTACAGGTGCATCAAAGCTGGGACCGAGAGACTGAAAAACAGCTTCTATCTCAAGGCCATCAGACTGTTAAACAGCCACCACTAACATTGAGTGGCTACTGCCAACACACTGTCAATGACACTGACTCTACTCCAGCCACTTTAATCATGGGAATTGATGGGAAATGATGTAAATATATCACTAGCCACTTTAAACAATGCTACCTTATATAATGTTACTTACCCTACATTGTTCATCTCATATGCATACGTTGATACTGTACTCTATATCATCGACTGCATCCTTATGTAATACATGTATCACTAGCCACTTTAACTATGCCACTTGGTTTACATACTTATCTCATATGTATATACTGTACTCGATATCATCTACTGTATCTTGCCTATGCTGCTCTGTACCATCACTCATTCATATATCCTTATGTACATATTCTTTATCCCCTTACACTGTGTATAAGACAGTAGTTTTTTTGGAATTGTTAGTTAGATTACTTGCTCGTTATTACTGCATTGTCGGAACTAGAAGCACAAGCATTTCGCTACACTCGCATTAACATCTGCTAACCATGTGTATGTGACAAATAAAATTTGATTTGATTTGATTTGATTACTCTGTCCTATGCTACATCTCTCTCTCTCTCTCTCTCTCTCTCTCTCTCTCCGTTACTCTGTCCTATGCTACATCTCCCTCTCTCTGTTACTCTGTCCTATGCTACACCTCTCTCTCTCTCCATTACTCTGTCCTATGCTACATCTCTCTCTCTCTCTCTCTCTCTCTCTCTGTTACTCTGTCCTATGCTACATCTCTATATCTCAAGTGTAGCTTATAACACAAACAGATCAATCACCTTTTAATAGCACTACCCTAGGCCTGATCTCTCTACAGGACATTCAGTGACTTGACCCTGTCTCTGTGCCCCATGTAGTGTTGACCTTAGTGGGCCTCACTACCTCTCTGAGCCTTCCTGGGGGTAGTTGGCTGGATACTGAGGCATGAGTTGTGGTGCTGAGGGGCACACTCAGAAACATACAACTGCCCACACATTACTGCCTTCTATCAGGACTCTGAGTGTACATGCTTGAAATACATTTCCATTGAGGAATGGTTGTACTTACACACACACACACACACACACACACACACACACACACACACACACACACACACACACACACATACACACCAAAGCCCCCAAGAGTTGGTTAATTCTTGGTGCGTTACAGAAAGGCAAATAAACGGTACTTAATGCCGTCTTTGTAGAACATTGAGATATTTATTGTGAGATTCTATTCTTCAGAAGAAACACGTTGCCTTTTTAGTTTCACGCTAAACAATTCCAATTAGTTATTAAGCTTGAGAGAAAAAAACTATGCCTCTGCCCTGATTGGGTTTTTGTTCAATTTGACACATATTGATCAATTATTTACACAAGGGGGATTATCCATCATTTAATTTGGCTAACATTCTCAAATTCCACTCCCCTCACTATCAATTACACAGGCATGCCAGCTTCCTGTTTCAGTCAGAAGATTACCTGACTAATTAGTGTCTATGCCTTTCATAGAGAGCAGAGTAAAATACCCCCCCACCTTCACCCACATGGCCATCCCTAATAAGCTTATATAGGAAGATAGACAGCCCAATTTAAGATAACAGGGGGTTGGAGTTCTCAGTTATTCTCACACATAATCATTAGGTTATTCTATGATGTTATCTACATGTCTACCATCCTGCCATGTGAAATTGTGTATGTCTCACAACTGTCAACTGCATAACGCTTAAAACACAGGAAATCAAGATTTGAATTTTAGTTTGCCTCCGTTTAGTCCTCTGTGAGCAATCAACTCAGTTTTAGTGCACTTGTGGTCAGTTGTAAACATGAAATATGTCTGTCTGTTAGGGAGCCCTCTGTCTTTCCTGACATGCAGCAGAACAAGTGGAAAGAGAGAATGAGAGAGAGTAATAAGATACACATGTCTGTCTGTTAGGGAGCCCTCTGTCCTTCCTGACATGCAGCAGAACAAGTGGAAAGAGAGAATGAGAGAGAGTAATAAGATACACATGTCTGTCTGTTAGGGAGCCCTCTGTCCTTCCTGACATGCAGCAGAACAAGTGGAAAGAGAGAATGAGAGAGAGTAATAAGATACACATGTCTGTCTGTTAGGGAGCCCTCTGTCTTTCCTGACATGCAGCAGAACAAGTGGAAAGAGAGAATGAGAGAGAGTAATAAAATAAGATAAACGTGTCTGAACAAGTGGAAAGAGAGAATGAGAGAGAGTAATAAAATAAGATAAACGTGTCTGTGGGAACATTTACAAGCCTTCTCTTTCTTCACTGGTGTTTTGTTCCACTGCACCTGACAAAGACAGGTCCTGTCCCACTGCACTGTGCTCAATGGAGCAGAGAGAGAGAGGAGGAGAGAGAGGGTTGGAAGTCATGTCACGGCAGGGATATAGATGGAGAGAGAGGGTTGGAAGTCACGTCACGACAGGGGGATATAGATGGAGAGAGAGGGTTGGAAGTCACGTCACGACAGGGGGATATAGATGGAGACAGGGGGATATAGATGGAGAGAGAGAGAAGGAGAGAGAGGGTTGGAAGTCACGTCATGACGGGGATATAGATGGAGAGAGAGAGAAGGAGAGAGAGGGTTGGAAGTCACGTCACGACAGGGGGATATAGATGGAGAGCGAGAGAGAGGGTGAAATATAGATAGTGGAAGGAGAGGAGATATATAGAGAGAGAGACAGACAGACATGTTGCATTCTGACTTCATGACAGTCCACTAACTCCTTTCTGTTCTCTCTAATGCTTCACTCAGTTTATTGCTAAATCTCTCCTTTTGTGTTTTGTGTGTGTGTGTGTGTGTGTGTGTGTGTGCGTGAGTGTGTTCGTGCGTGTGTGTGTGAGTGTGCGGCGTGCCCTTCCTTACGTGTGCGTGTACTCTCACCCACTCTCTTAACCACCACCCATCACCATGCCAACAATCACATCATATCCTCAAACACACTATTTCCCCATGAGGATTATCAGCATTATTCTGTCATTATCCTTTCTGTCATTTACATTAATCTCCAGGACAATGGCTTTAGTGGTCTGCTGTGTGACCGCTGTGGTACTGAGAGGATAGAGATGGATATCTGATTGGAGACCGGTCCTTCAACAGCCTTTTAACATTTTACACTAATGAAGTGATTTTAAATTAAGAATATTGGTTAGGTTTATGAGAGAGAGAGAGAGAGAGAGAGAGAGAGAGAGAGAGAGAGAGAGCAAAGGCTATGGAAAGGTAGAGCTAGCAAGAGAGCACAGAGGATGAAGGGAGAGAGGGCTGGAGAGAGAGAAAGAGGGAGGGAAGAAGGCTGAAGGGTGTGCAGTGAATTGGAGGTGTGGACTCTTGTCCTCCCTGAGAGATGTAAATGGATTCTGCTGGAGCATTCGCAAATGGAGATGATTTGACTCTGGGCGATACCACTTACGTTTAACAGGTTGACCATAGTCTCATGAAGGCACAGGGATTGATGTTTCACACTTCTTGGCAATGGACTGATTTTCGTGCACGTCTCAGATTTGCTAAAGTGTGTGTGTTTGTACAGTGCCTTCAGACATAATTCAGCGTGAGTTGGAGAGTGAGGAGGGCTACATTAACAAAGCCCTGACACCCCAGTCTCTTCATCCTATCTTCACTGGCCTTGAGTCTGTACAGGAATGTCAATAAAACAGACTGAATCAAACTGGCCACGTCATCTTTAGTGAGTACAGATTTATTCATGTAGGTGGGCGACACTTCATTTGAAGGTAGAAACATTATTATCTGAAAGTATACTTTATGGGCCAGTTTCCCAGACACAGATTAAGACTGGTCTTGGACTAAAAAGTGCTTTCCATGGAGAATCTCCATTGCGAATCCTTTTTGATCCCAGATTAGGCTTGATCTGTGTCTGGGGAAGCTCCCCTATGGGTAATACTCCTGGTTTCATTCCTGGCGATTGTTGAGAAATAATGAGACATTATTATCCATCATTTAATCCTACATTTGACTGAATATTAAGATTTTTCCTCAGTATTTCACAGTACAGTATCTGTCTAATATGTGCATACTAGTACACTTGATTTATTGTTTAAGTATTTCCTAATGATCAAATATATTATTCTAAAAGCTAGACTATTTCTAAACAAAACATTTCACGATTGACCTGATCAGTTACATCAATGAGTTTATCCAAGTATGAAATGGCTTCTTCAGGATCATGTTTTACAATGTTACTCAGATAATGATCTAGATGTAAAACATGGGGGTTCATACCAAAGTCTGGCAGCCCGGATGTTGTTGACGTAAAACATGGGGGTCCATACTAAAGTCTGGCAGCCCGGATGTTGTTGACGTAAAACATGGGGGTCCATAATAAAGTCTGGCAGGTCGGATGTTGTTGATGTTGTTGATGTAAAACATGGGGGTCCATACTAAAGTCTGGCAGGTCGGATGTTGTTGACATAAAACATGGGGGTCCATACTAAAGTCTGGCAGTCGGATGTTGTTGATGTAAAACATGGGGGTCCATACTAAAGTCTGGCAGCCTGGATGTTGTTGATGTAAAACATGGGGGTCCATACTAAAGTCTGGCAGCCTGGATGTTGTTGATGTAAAACATGGGGTCCATACTAAAACATGATGGGGTCCATACTAAAGTCTGGCATGGGGTAAAACAAGGGGTCCATACTAAAGTCTGGCAGCCCGGATGTTGTTGATGTAAAACAAGGGGGTCCATACTAAAGTCTGGCAGCCCGGATGTTGTTGATGTAAAACAAGGGGGTCCATACTAAAGTCTGGCAGCCTGGATGTTGTTGATGTAAAACAAGGGGGTCCATACTAAAGTCTGTCAGGTCGGATGTTGTTGATGTAAAACATGGGGGTCCATACTAAAAAGTCTGGCAGGTCGGATGTTGTTGATGTAAAACAAGGGGGTCCATACTAAAGTCTGGCAGCCCGGATGTTGTTGATGTAAAACAAGGGGGTCCATACTAAAGTCTGGCAGCCTGGATGTTGTCTGCAGCCCGGATGTTGTAAAACAAGGGGTCCATACTAAAGTCTGTCAGGTCGGATGTTGTTGATGTAAAACATGGGGGTCCATACTAAAGTCTGGCAGGTCGGATGTTGATGTTGATGGGGTCCATAAAACAATGTTGTTGGGTCCATACTAAAGGTCCATACTAAAGTCTGGCAGGTCGGATGTTGTTGAATTAAAACAAGGGGGTCCATACTAAAGTCTGGCAGCCCGGATGTTGTTGATGTAAAACAAGGGGGTCCATACTAAAGTCTGGCAGCCTGGATGTTGTTGATGTAAAACAAGGGGGTCCATACTAAAGTCTGTCAGGTCGGATGTTGTTGATGTAAAACATGGGGGTCCATACTAAAGTCTGGCAGGTCGGATGTTGTTGATGTAAAACAAGGGGGTCCATACTAAAGTCTGGAAGGTCGGATGTTGTTGAATTAAAAGAAGGGGGTCCATACTAAAGTCTGGCAGCCCGGATGTTGTTGAATTAAAACAAGGGGGTCCATACTAAAGTCTGGCAGCCTGGATGTTGTTGACGTAAAACAAGGGGGTCCATAGTAAAGTCTGGCAGGTCGGATGTTGTTGAATTAAAAGAAGGGGGTCCATACTAAAGTCTGGGAGCCCGGATGTTGTTGATGTAAAACAAGGGGGTCCATACTAAAGTCTGGCAGCCTGGATGTTGTTGATGTAAAACATGGGGGTCCATACTAAAGTCTGGCAGCCCGGATGTTGTTGATGTAAAACAAGGGGGTCCATACTAAAGTCTGTCAGGTCGGATGTTGTTGATGTAAAACATGGGGGTCCATACTAAAGTCTGGCAGGTCGGATGTTATTGAATTAAAAGAAGGGGGTCCATACTAAAGTCTGGCAGCCCGGATGTTGTTGAATTAAAACAAGGGGGTCCATACTAAAGTCTGGCAGCCCGGATGTTGTTGACGTAAAACAAGAGGGTCCATACTAAAGTCTGTCAGGTCGGATGTTGTTGATGTAAAACAAGAGGGTCCATACTAAAGTCTGGCAGGTCGGATGTTGTTGATGTAAAACATGGGGGTCCATACTAAAGTCTGGCAGGTCGGATGTTGTTGATGAAAAGAAGGGGGTCCATACTAAAGTCTGGCAGCCCGGATGTTGTTGAATTAAAACAAGGGGGTCCATACTAAAGTCTGGCAGGTCGGATGTTGTTGACGTAAAACAAGGGGGTCCATACTAAAGTCTGGCAGGTCGGATGTTGTTGATTAAAACAAGGGGGTCCATACTAAAGTCTGGCAGCCCGGATGTTGTTGACGTAAAACAAGGGGGTCCATAGTAAAGTCTGTCAGGTCGGATGTTGTTGATGTAAAACAAGGGGGTCCATACTAAAGTCTGGCAGGTCGGATGTTGTTGAATTAAAACATGGGGGTCCATACTAAAGTCTGGCAGGTCGGATGTTGTTGACGTAAAACAAGGGGGTCCATACTAAAGTCTGGCAGGTCGGATGTTGTTGAAGTAAAACATGGGGGTCCATACTAAAGTCTGGCAGCCCGGATGTTGTTGATGTAAAACAAGGGGTCCATACTAAAGTCTGGCAGCCCGGATGTTGTTGACGTAAAACAAGGGGGTCCATACTAAAGTCTGGCAGCCCGGATGTTGTTGATGTAAAACAAGGGGGTCCATACTAAAGTCTGGCAGCCCGGATGTTGTTGACTCAGAGTGAGGATCAACAACCATCTAATTTTCCACATCACTGCTTGTCTTTCTGAAACCAAGCTAGCCAATGTTTGGCTGTCCTTTTAGGAAAACACCTGGTGTTGTACTTATGTCATTGAAGCTTGAATGCTTCATAGTCCAAATTGAGGTCATTTCATTCCAACTTCAAATCCAATCCATGAGTCGGATAAAATCTTAATTGAAAATAATGGTAAACTCTCATATTTCTACAGGGTCAGTTGAATTGTGTTGAGATGGAGACCCCAGCCTGCAGATGCAGTATGTCAGAGAATGGATTTGACATTGCCGGGCAGTCACGGTCAATAGTCCCCAGTGGTTATTGACTGTGACCACTCCTGTGTCCTGGTTTACCTACTGGTCAGAACAGCAGCCAACCACCAGGCTAGGATCCAACAGGTCTGAATCACGACTGACCAGGTCCAGAGGAGTCACAGTCATGGCAGCTAGAGGAGCCAACACCCAACCATTTCCTATTACATGCAGTGGTACTTCAATCTGATCAGGTGTCGCACTAAAATGAACAACTAAACATCTTGCCATCTGTGGTCTATCAAATGTAACTAGGTTAATCTCGGATCGTGACTGAAATTTGCTCGATTAACATTAGTATCTGAGTAAAAACAGAACCTGTTTATACTCCCCAAAGAGTTATATTACATCGCAGGTATTCACCTAATCTGAATACCGTTCCCCCATGACGTATTCAACCATTCAACCTGCTTGATCATAGATCCTATGTTCATCCAGCCTATCTCTGGTATCCCATTTCCCCACTGCCCTTACTACTGACAGAGTGAACTATAGCCTACCTGCCTGTGAATACCTAGTTATTAGAACATCCTACCAACGTTAGTTTTAGCCTTTTAGTCAATGAATGTGACGAACCTGTCTATGACAAGCGTCACCCACTCAGACACCAGCGTTCCACTGACTAGCTTTGCCATGGTGACGAACGTAGCAAAAGACGTCTTGCTAATCCTGTGATGTGAGGGTCTTAGTGGTCTGCTATGCTGCTTTTACCAGAGTGCTGCTCCCGCTGATCCTAATGGTACATATGTGCTTCACACACACACACACACACACACACACACACACACACACACACACACACACACGCACACACGCACACACACACACACACACACACACACACACACACACACACACACACACACACACACACACACACACACACACACACACACACACACACACACACTGTCATGCTATAGAGGTGGAGGATGTTTGTATAGACTCCAATACACACGCCTATAGTATCCACTGGCTCACATGATGACATGAACGCCATTAATTTCTACAGTATACATACACATGTTCATAAATTCATCAGAATGTACACACACACACACACACACACCTATGTAGACAAGCAATCCCAGGCATACATTAACACAGGCAAACACACACACACACTGCTGACCATGGCTATGCTGCAGATTTAGCCCAGAATGATTCCTTCCCTCCTCCTGATGCTAGTCAAACAGCCTCAGCTGCTGCCTCCGTGTGTGTGTGTGTGTGTGTTAATGTATGCCTGGGATTGCTTGTATACACAGGTGTGTGTGTGTGTCTACCTATAAAGGCTGTAATAGAAGAGTGTGTGTCTTGTCATCTGGAGAGATTGAGCAGCTGAATCGACACCCTCAAATGTGAGCTTGTAGAAAGTGTGTTTTTCTGTAAGAGTGAGAGTCTACCTATAAAGGCTGTAGAGGAAGAGTGTGTCGTCTCTGTGACGGTGTGTGTGTCATTCTCTAACAGCTCTTTACCTTTTTTCTCTATACATGAGGATCATAAACTACACACACACACACACACACACACCATTGAAAGTGTTCAGAATAAAAGAGAGCCACTCACCCAACCACAAGTGAAAAGGAAGAGGTTGTGAATCCACTAAATCCAGCAGGGAGCTGCAGCAGAGAACCGTCTCCCTGTGTGTGTGAATGTGTGTGAAATTCTGTTCCAGGCACTCACTCTCTCACTCTCTCCCTCCCTCCTATTCTCTCTCTCTCTTATATTCTCTCTCTCACTCTCCCTCTCGTACTCTTGTTGGCTCCCTCTCTCTCATTCTCTCTCTTCTTGCTCACTCTCCTCTCTGTCAGCCTCTCTTCTCCCTCCCTCTCTTCTCCCTCCCTCTTTCTCTCCCTCCCGTCTCTCTTTCTGCCCCTAACCCCCTGCATAAGTAGTCCAGTGTGAAGCTCTGTGACAATGCCTGTGGTCACACGTCACTGAGCAAATTGTTCATTAGGAGAGTCTCTCTACAGTGTGGACACTGGCCACTAGATAGTTAGACGGGCAAGAATGTCTAGTACACTCAATCTCAAGTACACTCAATCCCACACACTTACAAATACACTTACAAGTACACAACAAGTATACTTACAAGTACACAACAGACACAAATGTATTAGCAAGCACACACACACTTTGGCAGTGTACAGTCGTGGCCAAAAGTTTTGAGAATGACACAAATATTAATTTCCACGTTTGCTGCTTCAGTGTCTTTAGATATTTTTGTCAGATGTTACTATGGAATACTGCAGTATAATTACAACCATTTCATAAGTGTCAAAGGCTTTTATTGACAATTACAAGAAGTTGATGCAAAGAGTCAATATTTGCAGTGTTGACCCTTCTTTTTTAAGACCTCTGCAATCCGCCCTGGCATGCTGTCAATTACCTTCAGGGTCACATCTTGACTGATGGCAGCCCATTCTTGCATAATCAATGCTTGGAGTTTGTCAGAATTTGTTTTGTTGTTTGTTTGTCCACCCGCCAATCAATCTTGAGGATTGACCACAAGTTCTCAATGGGATTAAGGTCTGGGGAGTTTCCTGGCCATGGACCCAAAATATCGATCTTTTGTTCCCCGAGCCACTTATTTATCACTTTTGCCTTATGGCAAGGTGCTCCATTAGGCTGGAAAAGGCATTGTTCATCACCAAACTGTTCCTTGATGGTTGGGAGAAGTTGCTCTCGGAGGATGTGTTGGTACCATTCTTTATTCATGGCTGTGTTCTTAGGCAAAATTGTGAGTGAGCCCACTCCCTTGGCTGAGAAGCAACCCCACACATGAATGGTCTCAGGATACTTTACTGTTGGCATGACACAGGACTGATGGTAGCGCTCACCTTGTCTTTTCCGGACAAGCTTTTATCCGGATGCCCCAAACAATCTGAAAGGGGATTCATCAGAGAAAATGACCCCAGTCCTCAGCAGTCCAAACCTTTTGCAGAATATCAGTCTGTCCCTGATGCTTTTCCTGGAGAGAAGTGGCTTCTTTGCTGCCCTTCTGGACACCAGGCCATCCTCCAAAAGTCTTCACCTCACTGTACGTGCAGATGCACTTACACCTGTCTGCTGCCATTCCTGAGCAGACTCTGTACTGGTGGTTCCCCGATCCCGCAGCTGAATCAATTAGAGGAGACGGTCCTGGCGCTTGCTGGACTTTCTTTTGCGCCCTGAAGCCTTCTTCACAAAAATTGAACCGCTCTCCTTGAAGTTCTTGACGATCCGATAAATGGTTGATTTAGGTGCAATCTTACTGGCAGCAATATCCTTGCCTGTGAAGCCCTTTTTGTGCAAAGCAATGATGACGGCACATGTTTCCTTGCAGGTAACCATGATTGACAGAGGAAGAACAATGATTCCAAGCACCACCCTCCTTTTGAAGCTTCCAGTCTATTATTTGAACTCAATCAGCATGACAGAGTGATCTCCAGCCTTGTCCTCGTCAACACTTAATATTTGTGTCATTCTCAAACCTTTTGGCTATGACTGTACTCTATTGAACATAATCAAACATGCATGCACACACACACACACTTTATGTTATTCTATCCTCGTGGGGACCTAAAATTAATTTCCGTTCAAAATCCTATTTTCCCCAACCCTACCATAACCCTAACCTTAAGCTGTAACCCTAAACCTACTCCTAACCTTAAACCTAACCACTAACTCCTAACCTTAATTGTAAACTTAAAATAGCCTTTGTCCTCATGGAGACATGGGAAATGTCCCCACGAGGGAGAATTTTTACTTGTTTTACAGGGACTTGCAGGGACTTTTGGTCTGCTATCCAGTTGCAAACACACACACACACCACGCTAAACCCTCACATTATGTCATGCCTCCAGGTCTGTGAAGTTCACCTTTGACATGATTCAGGTCAATTTTTCAAACTCTGGCCGCCTTATCTTTGATGCCAATCTGAGATCTAAGATGTCCAATCAGAAATGTTAGGAAAATTATGATTAAATGACTGAACAAATCATTTTAAATGGAACTGTAACTAAGTAAACTTATACTCTGTTTTATTATATCTGATTAACAATATGAGTTCAGATAAGGTAGTGCATTCCTAGGTTTTCTGTTAATTAGAACTGTCAGCTAAGCGGTGATCGATAATATTGAGGGGTCAAAAGTTAATTCTGTTGTGTTGTGTGTCCTGTCTATGTGCTGGGGGGGTCAGAATGAACTCAGAGTTAACCTTTAAAGTTCCCTTTGACCCGGTCTGGAGGAGGAGATTAATTTTAGGAGCAATGAAATGACGTCATGTTATTGTATATAAACTGATTTGATTGGTAATTTGGGAGTGTGCTCCGAGAATAAATTCTGTTACCTATTATTGATAAGACTGGTCTCCGTCTATTTTATGCAAACAAGAATCTTACAAATTCTCATGAAATAGATTAAGGGAATTCAATTAATGAAAACACATTGGTATAATTCAATTACAGTAACAATTGGTCCTTCGAGCCGGATTCCACAAACTTGCCTCTGTCGTCCGAAGGGAAAGCCGAAAGCCGTGCACGGACGAGTCTGGACTCGTTATTTAAAGACCTGGCCTCTGGATTGAGGTTTAAAAAAACAGGCCAGTATAAAGATCTAAGGGCGACAGAGAAGGTGATGGAATCGAACCGGCATTGCTTTTCCCAGTCTACAGGATGAAGGTAAATAGTCTTTATTCTCAAATTTGGGAGGAATTATTTAAGATATTTTTGATTGAATGTTCTAAAGGAGTTTGGATTTAATCAATGATAGGTGCTTGAATATTCTGAACAAATACACTAGGTTTCTACTTTGTGTTTTAACCAAAATCGATAGGAAGGAAGGTAAGAGGTTCGAAATGACCTTGGTAATGAATTCTAACACAAATAAACATATAGGAAGGAAGGGATATAGTAAGTTTTGTTAGATAGAACGGTCGTTCTGTACAAATAGGATAACCATTAATTCAAAAGACATACCTAAATATAAATTAGGCTTGGTGAGAAGGCAGGGTAACCTAGGCGAACGGGAAAACTGAACCTATTCAATACTGAAAGAAAGTAATATCCACGGAGGTGGTGAGGGAAACATAGTCTAGAGAAGTGAGATATGAGATATTAACGTTGAAAGTCCCAAGGAACAATAGTTTATAATGAGCTTATAATTGTAAACGGGTGAAATTTTATGTCCGATCAAAAGTCAAATATATAGACGAAGTTTCCAGAAAGGAGAAATACATATAGAAACCCATACACTTTGATTATCATTAAAAGAGACACACACATAGTCAGACAGGAGAGCAACTAAAGTAACTGAGTAACGGTAAATACACACACGTAGTCAGACAGGAGAGCAACTAAAGTAACTGAGTAACGGTAAATACACACACATAGTCAGACAGGAGAGCAACTAAAGTAACTGGGTAACGGTAAATACACACACATAGTCAGACAGGAGAGCAACTAAAGTAACTGAGTAACGGTAAATAGCCTATTCATAGAAATACACACACATAGAAGGTAAAAAATAGAAAGGCATAGATAAGTGATTAAATACCATAGCTACTAGTAACGGTAAGGATTTAACTAACATGGGTAGTAAATCCTCAAAGGAGGGCCCGGAACTAACGGGAGACGAGCGTTATATGGAACAGAGAGACAAAAGAAACATTGATTTCGGTCTAAAATGGAGAAAGAAATACGATTTTGATGGCCGTCTAAATGAAGAAAAGCTGGAATCACTTATAAAACAGATACATAAGGAATGTGGAAAAAATTTGAAAAAGCAGAGTAAACAGGGGTTACACACAGCCGGAGTTTGGCTTTCAGAAGCAAAAAAGAGAGTTGAGGGTGAAAATAGGAGGAAACCCAAAAAGAGCCAAGATGCGCTGCCCTCCGCTCCCGCAGATGAAAAAGTTAGCCAATTGGGCGGGGGTGAGGGTAACAAACTATATCCTTCTCAAGTATACCAAGAATACAGAGGTAATCTTGTCTATGAGATAGTGGTTGTGAGAATACGGCTGCAGGAGCTACCTGCAATATCACCACCCATATATGTGAAGCCTGCTGAAGCCGAGGGAGGGATAATAGAGGTAGAAAAAGGAAAAAAGTCGAGAAAAGTGGATAAGGTGAGTCAAAAGAAAAAGATAAAATGTTTTAATTGTAACGAAACTGGACATTTCGCCCGGGAGTGTAACACTCCCTTCAAACGTCACCACCAAGATTGTAATTTAACTAAGGGGAAGATCAGAGGTGACAATCTGGTAAAAAAAAAAGGGGTCAGATACAAAGAGAGCGAGATTAATGAGAATCTTCGCTGAGGAAAAGTTTGGGCTTTTAAATTAGGGCTATTTTCTGTTGTCCCAATGCCGGAGTTACGAATACAGACAATTGTAAAATGGGTCTATTTGCGGAGTTTCTCAGTCAGTTCCATAGCGTTGGTGATATAGTGGTGAGCAGAGCTGTCTTGCAAACTGCACGTTTTTGGTTGTAATTAAACTAATTGTTTTGCAGAGAAAGTTATAGTCACTAGTATTTGTATAAGATATAAACTGGACATTTTAAATAGTTTGTTTGGTTCAAATTGAAAGACTAATACATTCAACTCAAAATAAGGACGGAGCGAATTTTGGTGCAAGACGATGTCAGTTCACTAAATGATCTGTTTGAATAATGTATTGGGAATAGAGTTGTAATTAAAATGCTAAATCAAAGACGAGACAGCTACTTAAATCTAATGAATTCTAAATAATAACGAAGAGACAATTACGATAGATTTGTGCCCATCGAAATGTTCTTATGAAAATTAGCGAATGGAGAGATGAGAGATGTTGATTGATGTTGTAAATTCTAATTCAAGATTCAACAGATGTGATAAATTAGGTTTGGTTTATCGAACCTGTACGTACTACTGTTGCTGTTGACAGCCAACAATTATTTACAATTCATTGAAAGTCGTTGTGGCTTGGGTCTAGGTTGAGCGCTTGTTGATGACATCACTCGCAAGGCACTTTTGTCGCCACGGAAATGATGTTGTGACGGAGAAAATTGTTTGTGTCTTTTAGAAGGAAAATGCGTGCATTATGGTTTTGAGTCACTTTTCAGAAGTTGATAAAAATGTCCAAATACATTTTTAAAAGTAGCTGTAAGTCGTCAGGGTAGTCAGGAAATTCGCTAGGTGGGCATCATTGATTTGTGGTGTTTATTTGGACTGTATTTGGCTATGAGAAAGGGAGATCTGAATGTCTGAATCGTAAAACATAGTGATAATGGATTCTGATGGTTATTGATTCCTGGTTTGATTGTTTAAGTAACACCAATGAATTTGAGCACTGTTTCCATTATGTGGAACAATGTTAGGGTATTAAATAAAGGTGAAATAATAAAAAATAATAAAAAATACAAATCCTGCCTGGCTACAGCTCCATCTCTTCATTAATTCATATCTACTATTCGTAACAACATCGTATGAGTCTGCCTCCCCCAAACTCTCCTTTCTGATAGTGCCGTAATACAAATCCTAAGTAGTACAAGCAGCTTCAAAGGGGCTTGATTTTAAACATCACACAGCTGTTATGTAGACCTCCTGTGCAGAGCATGTTAATGGTAACCAGGGGCTCAGCAATGAGCTCCCAGCCCAGCCTGCGGTCCCTGGTGAGGGGAAAATGTAATATTTCCCATGAGGCCGTAGTAGTCTGCGTTGGAAGTTTCAGCTTCTGTCTAGAGCGATCTAGTCAAACGAGCATTGATCTGCCTGTGTGTGTGTGTGTGTGTGTTTAAATGCCAGTGTTTAGGCCTACACCATGGTTCTAACAACGATCATAATCCAACCCCAACACACATCTACAGTATGTACAGTATGAAGATGTATTGAACAGTTGACCAAGGCACTGACTTTCTGAAGACAACAACATAACCCATTGACACACAATAACCATTGCTGAGATATGGAAGTCCCTTTTGGCCTATGGTATGTTCATGTGATTGGTATCTGATGGAGTTGTTGTGCGTGTCGGGGTGATTCTACTGCCCGACAATGACTGGTGTCTTTAGGACACGAGGAGGTAGACAGACGTTTTCCCCAGAGAATAGGCAGTGTGTGTGTGTGTGTTCACTCTCTCTCCGACCCGTCCCTAGGTGTGTGTGTTCCCTAGGTGTGTGTGTGTGTGTTCACTCTCTCTCCGACCCGTCCCTAGGCTCCTTGCATCCGGACAGTATAAATGGCAGCCTGTGAGGTTCATAAAGTTGCTTTGTTTGAAGGAAACAATAGAGTGGAACGGTCCATATTAGCTGTGCCATCTATAGCTCCACTGCCCCTTCCCTCTGTTCCTTTTATTAGAACACAGGATAACATACGCTTTTGTCATGGAACTATTTCAGTAGTGTTTTGATGCTGTTGAAGTAGGCCTGAAGTCTGTTTTTATGTTATCATTCTGTTGTTACAATTAAGCGTATACCAGTACACACACTCTCACATACACTTGCACACAGTACATTAGAACATACATTCACATAATAACATCTCTCTCTCTCTCTCTCTCTCTCCCTATCTCTCTGTATGTTATCTTTATATCTCCCCATCTCTCTCTCCCTCTCTTTATGTTATCTCTATATCTCCCCATCTCTCTCTCCCTCTCTGTATGTTATCTCTATCTCTCTCCCCATCTCTCTCTTCCTCTGTATGTTATCTCTCTCTCCCCATCTCTCTCTCCCTCTGTATGTTATCTCTATCTCTCTCCCCATCTCTCTCTCCCTCTCTGTATGTTATCTCTATCTCTCTCTCCCTCTCTGTATGCTCTCTCTCTTCCTCTCTGGATGTTATGTCTATATCTCCCCATCTCTCTCTCCCTCTCTGTATGCTCTCTCTCTTCCTCTCTGGATGTTATCTCTATATCTCCCCATCTCTCTCTCCCTCTCTGTATGTTATCTCTATCTCTCTCCCCATCTCTCTCTTCCTCTGTATGTTATCTCTCTCTCCCCATCTCTCTCTCCCTCTGTATGTTATCTCTATCTCTCTCCCCATCTCTCTCTCCCTCTCTGTATGTTATCTCTCTCTCTCTCCCTCTCTGTATGCTCTCTCTCTTCCTTTCTGGATGTTATCTCGATCTCTCTCCCCATCGCTCTCTTCCTCTGTTTGTTATCTCTGTCTCTCCCCATCTCGCTCTCCCTCTCTGTATGTTATCTCTATCTCTCTCTCCCTCTCTTTATGCTCTCGCTCTCCCTCTCTGTATGTTATCTCTATCTCTCTCCCTCTCTGTATGCTCTCTCTCTTCCTCTCTGGATGTTATCTCTATATCTCTCCATCTCTCTCTCCCTCTCTGTATGTTATCTCTATCTCTCTCCCCATCTCTCTCTTCCTCTGTATGTTATCTCTCTCTCCCCATCTCTCTCTCCCTCTGTATGTTATCTCTATCTCTCTCCCCATCTCTCTCTCCCTCTCTGTATGTTATCTCTATCTCTCTCTCCCTCTCTGTATGCTCTCTCTCTTCCTCTCTGGATGTTATCTCGATCTCTCTCCCCATCGCTCTCTTCCTCTGTTTGTTATCTCTGTCTCTCCCCATCTCGCTCTCCCTCTCTGTATGTTATCTCTATCTCTCTCCCTCTCTTTATGCTCTCGCTCTCCCTCTCTGTATGTTATCTCTATCTCTCTCTCCCTCTCTGTATGCTCTCTCTCTTCCTCTCTGGATGTTATCTCTATATCTCCCCATCTCTCTCTCCCTCTCTGTATGTTATCTCTATCTCTCTCCCCATCTCTCTCTTCCTCTGTATGTTATCTCTCTCTCCCCATCTCTCTCTCCCTCTGTATGTTATCTCTATCTCTCTCCCCATCTCTCTCTCCCTCTCTGTATGTTATCTCTATCTCTCTCTCCTTCTCTGTATGCTCTCTCTCTTCCTCTCTGGATGTTATCTCGATCTCTCTCCCCATCGCTCTCTTCCTCTGTTTGTTATCTCTGTCTCTCCCCATCTCGCTCTCCCTCTCTGTATGTTATCTCTATCTCTCTCTCCCTCTCTTTATGCTCTCTCTCTTCCTCTCTGTATGTTATGTCTATCTCCCCATCTCTCTCTCCCTCTGTATGTTATCTCTTTCTCCCCATCTCTCTCTACCTCAATGGGAATCAGTCTGGCCACCAAAGTCATCTCTATTGGCCATCTAACAGCATCCACCAGCTATCTGCAACCTGCTACTATAATGCATTATAACCAGGGCTTAAATAAAAAATGAACACCCACCAGATTTTGCCATTGCCGGGTAAAATGTCCATATTCACTATTTGTGAATAAAAATAGTCAAGTATGATCACATTTATAGTAAAATAAATGTTCATTTTACCTTATTTAACTAGGCAAGACAGTTAAGAACAAATTCATAATTACAATGATGGCCTACCAAAAGACAAAAGGCCTCCTGCGGGGACAGGGGCTGAGATTCAAAATAAATCAAATGTAAATATAGGACAAAACACACATCACAACAAGAGAGACAACACAACACTACATAAAGAGAGACCTAAGACAACAACATAACAAGGCAGCAACACATGACAACACATGTTGGTAGCATGGTAGCAACACAACATAACAACAACATGGTAGCAACACAACGTGGTAGCAGCACAAAACATGGTGCAGACATTATTGGGCTCAGTCAACAGCTCAAAGGGCAAGAAGGTAGAGACAACAATACATCATGCAAAGCAGCTACAACTGTCAGTAAGAGTGTCCATCATTGAGTCTTTGAATGAAGAGATTGAGATTAAACTGTCCAGTTTGTGTTTGTTGCAGCTCTTTCCAGTCGCTAGCTGCAGCGAACTGAAAAAAAGAAGGACCAGGGATGTGTGAGCTTTGGGGACCTTTAACAGAATGTGACTGGCAGAATGGCTGTTGCATGTGGAGGATGAGGGCTGCAGTAGATATCTCAGACAGGGGGGAGTCAGGACTATGAGGGTTTTATAAATAAGCAAACGCTGCTGTCAAAGTATTTCTGCCGTTTTGTTTCATAGCTGGTCAATTACGAATCCTATTCAGCACTTCGCGCTGCAACACTGCCTGGCTGTGCGCTTGTGAAAAGCTGAGTGAAATATTCATTTTTAGAAGCACTGCGCACATGCATAAAAGTTGGTCTAATTTACTTGAAACGAGACTGTGTTGTTGTGTTTCTTGACTATTTACATTGTTTTGTTCACAAGCTAGGTTGTTTTTCTATGTTTGAGTTTTAAATGCTAGGGAAGAGGTGACAACGCTTCTAATAGTCAGACTGAAAGTCACAGTCACAAACATGACTCTAGTCGCGCTACCACGGTAACCTCCCGACCTTAAAGGCAGTAGGTGAAATGTTTTGTCTCATCTGTGATATTTTGGTTAAAAGACTCACGTCACAAAACATTTAATTAAACATTATAAACTGGGTGGTTCGAGCTCTGAATGCTGATTGGCTGAAAGCCATGGTATGTCCAGGCACTCTGTGTTGTGTCGTACAAAGGAACAGCTCTTAGCCATCGGTATATTGGCCATATACCACATCCCCTCAGGCCTTATTGTTTAAATATACCACATTAGTTACTTCTTACTAGTAATACATTTATTGTTTTAGAGACATTACAAAGCATGTTCAGCAATTGTCTTTGTGTTTTGGTGTAATTATTGCACCCCAAAAATATTTTGTCTGGTACTTGCCACAGTGGCTAGTGGACCAGAAAGTTGATTTGAAGCCCTGATTATAACACACAGTTAAGCGTATACCAGTACACACACTCTCACATACACTTGCACACAGCACACAGTACATTGGAACATACATTCACATAATAACATCTCTCTCTCTCTCCCCATCTCTCTGTATGTTATCTATGTGTGTGTGTGTGTGTGTGTGTGTGTGTGTGTGTGTGTGTGTGTGTGTGTGTGTGTGTGTGTGTGTGTGTGTGTGTGTGTGTGTGTGTGTGTGTGTGTGTGTGTGTGTGCTTTACACCTGCATGTCTCAATATTTATGCTGGCATCTGTGGACAATGTAATGGGATTCTATTCAATATGCAAATATCCTGTGAATATTGATGCAGTTCCTTCACACACATGAATACAAACACAGTCAAATGAAAGGAGAGGGTACTTTAAGCTTCTTAAATACAGGTGTGTGTCTTCCCTACAGCAATATGTATGCATACTTTGGAAATAATATAATATTATTTGTACATTGTGTATGTGAGTGTGTACTAGTCAACTAAAAAAGGTCACCAGAGGCATATGAAACCAAGTGACTGAGTTGTGGCACCACTACCACGGTCTAATACAACTGTCACAGTGTACATGGAACCTTTCATAAGGACGATCTAAGGGAGGGAAATCCAATATGTGTGTGTACTGTGTGTGTTTGTGTGTACTGTGTGTACTGTGTGTGTGTGTGTGGTCTCTTAAAATGCACGACCGTGTTCCAGCATATGGCTTATGTCTCATGCAAGGGCAAAGTGCATATGTATCAGTGAGCGTGATTATGCAGGTAGACGCGCGCGTGTGTGTGTGTGTGTGTGTGTGTGTGTGTGAGAGAGAGAGAGAGCGAGAGATGGGGAGAGAGAGATAACATACAGAGGAAGAGAGAGCTAACATACAGAGGAAGAGAGAGATGGGGAGAGAGATAGAGATAACATACAGAGGAAGAGAGAGATGGGGAGAGAGATAGAGATAACATACAGAGGAAGAGAGAGATGGGGAGAGAGATAGAGATAACATACAGAGGAAGAGAGATGGGGAGAGAGATAGAGATAACATACAGAGAGGAAGAGAGAGATGGGGAGAGAGATAGAGATAACATACAGAGGAAGAGAGATGGGGAGAGAGATAGAGATAACATACAGAGAGGAAGAGAGAGATGGGGAGAGAGATAGAGATAACATACAGAGGAAGAGAGAGAGCATACAGAGAGGGAGAGCGAGATGGGGAGAGACAGAGATAACAAACAGAGAGGAAGAGAGAGAGCATACAGAGAGGGAGAGAGAGATAGAGATAACATACAGAGAGGGAGAGAGAGATGGGGAGATAGACATAACATACAGAGAGGAAGAGAGAGATAGAGATAACATACAGAGAGGGAGAGCGAGATGGGGTGAGAGATCGAGATAACATCCAGAGAGGAAGAGAGATGGGGAGAGAGAGATGGGGAGATAGACATAACATACAGAGAGGAAGAGAGAGATAGAGATAACATACAGAGAGGGAGAGCGAGATGGGGTGAGAGATCGAGATAACATCCAGAGAGGAAGAGAGAGAGCATACAGAGAGGGAGAGAGAGATAGAGATAACATACAGAGGAAGAGGGAGAGAGCATACAGAGAGGGAGAGAGATCGAGATAACATCCAGAAAGGAAGAGAGAGAGCATACAGAGAGGGAGAGAGAACAGTATATACCCTCACGGGTATATACTGTACTACTCACTCGTTGAAGAATACCTCACGGGTATATACTATTCACTCGTTGAAGGATACCTCACGGGTATATACTATTCACTCGTTGAAGGATACCTCACGGGTATATACTGCTCACTCGTTGAAGGATACCTCACGGGTATATACTATTCACTCGTTGAAGGATACCTCACGGGTATATACTACTCACTCGTTGAAGGATACCTCACGGGTATATACTATTCACTCGTTGAAGGATACCTCACGGGTATATACTGCTCACTCGTTGAAGGATACCTCACGGGTATATACTATTCACTCGTTGAAGGATACCTCACGGGTATATACTACTCACTCGTTGAAGGACACCTCACGGGTATATACTATTCACTCGTTGAAGGACACGTCTACGGGTATATACTACTCACTCGTTGAAGGATACCTCACGGGTATATACTGTACTACTCACTCGTTGAAGGATACCTCACGGGTATACACTATTCACTCGTTGAAGGATACCTCACGGGTATATACTATTCACTCGTTGAAGGATACCTCACGGGTATATACTATTCACTCGTTGAAGGATACCTCACGGGTATATACTATTCACTCGTTGAAGGATACCTCACGGGTATATACTATTCACTCGTTGAAGGATACCTCACGGGTATATACTATTCACTCGTTGAAGGATACCTCACGGGTATATACTACTCACTCGTTGAAGGACACCTCACGGGTATATACTATTCACTCGTTGAAGGACACCTCACGGGTATATACTACTCACTCGTTGAAGGACACCTTACGGGTATATACTATTCACTCGTTGAAGGATACCTCACGGGTATATACTACTCACTCGTTGAAGGATTCCTCACGGGTATATACTACTCACTCGTTGAAGGATACCTCACGGGTATATACTATTCACTCGTTGAAGGATACCTCACGGGTATATACTATTCACTCATTGAAGGATACCTCACGGGTATATACTATTCACTCGTTGAAGGACACCTCAAGGGTATATACTATTCACTCGTTGAAGGACACCTCACGGGTATATACTATTCACTCGTTGAAGGATACCTCACGGGTATATACTATTCACTCGTTGAAGGATACCTCACGGGTATATACTATTCACTCGTTGAAGGATACCTCACGGGTATATACTATTCACTCGTTGAAGGACACATCACGGGTATATACTATTCACTCGTTGAAGGATACCTCACGGGTATATACTACTCACTCGTTGAAGGACACCTCACGGGTATATACTATTCACTCGTTGAAGGACACCTCACGGGTATATACTATTCACTCGTTGAAGGATACCTCACGGGTATATACTATTCACTCGTTGAAGGATACCTCACGGGTATATACTACTCACTCGTTGAAGGACACCTCACGGGTATATACTATTTACTCGTTGAAGGATACCTCACGGGTATATACTATTCACTCTTTGAAGGATACCTCACGGGTATATACTATTCACTCGTTGAAGGATACCTCACGGGTATATACTATTCACTCGTTGAAGGATACCTCATGGGTATATACTACTCACTCGTTGAAGGATACCTCAAGGGTATATACTACTCACTCGTTGAAGGATACCTCACGGGTATATACTATTCACTCTTTGAAGGATACCTCACGGGTATATACTATTCACTCGTTGAAGGATACCTCATGGGTATATACTACTCACTCGTTGAAGGATACCTCAAGGGTATATACTACTCACTCGTTGAAGGATACCTCACGGGTATATACTATTCACTCGTTGAAGGATACCTCACGGGTATATACTACTCACTCGTTGAAGGATACCTCACGGGTATATACTACTCACTCGTTGAAGGATACCTCACGGGTATATACTACTCACTCGTTGAAGGACACCGAACATTCTATATTGAAAACCTCAAATCAGGTGATTATGCTCACTTTTGAGGATGAAATGACATCTACAGTACATGGATTTTGACCATGCTTTACTTGGACAGGAATAGGTGCCGGTATTCATGTTGGATGCTGGTACTGTTAATGTTCAGGTGCAGGAGCTCCACAATACGTTTGAGCTAATATTCTATAAGAGGAAGAGGAGCTCAAGCAGTAGAATATTTAGGTGCCAGTACTCAGCTCCAGTGAGCTCCTGCCCAAGTCAACCACAGGATTTTGAGGATGGCATTTAAATAGAATTTAATTGATTGATTAATTGATTGATTGAACACAAATGACACCCAGCTTTTGGCAGTACAGGAATGCAAATGTAATGAGTCTCTTCCTGTGGGATGTTGCCTGATCAATGAGTGTATGTTTAATACAATAGGTTGTATAGCCCAGGGGGATTAGACAGACTGTTCCATATGAATGATAGGTGATCGACAGAGCAAGAGAGGGGACAGGTGTCACAGACTGGAGGAAGAGGGATCTAGTTATTTGACAAATAGAGATTGGAGTCTGTACCGAGAAGAAGGGAGAGATACAGAGAGAGTGAAAAGCCAACAGAGAGGAAAGGGGATGAGAGAGACGGGCAGAAAGAGAAAGGAAAATAGGTAGAATGTTGCATAGAGAGAGAGAGAGAGAGAGAGAGAGAGAGAGAGAGAGAGAGAGAGAGAGATCCGCTCACCAACCAAGAATTCACTAAATGGGACAAACAACAAACTGAGACTCTGCATGCAGAATTCTGTTAAAATATTCTGTGTACAACGTAAAACACCAAATAATGCAAAAAGAGCAGAATTAGGCAGATTCCTCTAATTATCAAAATCCATAAAAGAGCCATTCAATTCTACAACCACCTAAAAGGATGAGATTACCAAACCTTCCATAACACAGTCATCATCTACAGAGGGGTGAACATGGAGAAGAGTCCCCTAAGCGAGCTGGTCCTGGGGCTCTGTTCACAAACACATACAGACCCCACAGATCCCCAGGACAGCAACACAATTAGACCCAACCAAATCATGAGAAAACAAAAAGATAATTCCTTGACACATTGGAAAGAATGTGAAAAAACAGAACAATCTAGAATGCTATTTGACCCTAAACAGAGAGTACACAGTGGCAGAATACCTGACCACTGTGACTGACCCAAACTTAAGGAAAGTTTGACTATGTACAGTCTCAGTGAGCATAGCCTTGCTATTGAGAAAGGCCGCCGTAGGCAGACCTGGCTCTCAAGAGAAGACAGGCCATGTGCACACTGCCCACAAAATGGGGTGGAAACCGAGCTGCACTTCCAAACCTCCTGCCAAATGTATGACCATATTAGAGAGACATATTTCCCTCAGATTACACAGACCCACAAAGAATTTGAAACAAACCCATTTTTATAAACTCCCATATCTACTGGGTGAAATACCACAGTGTTCCATCACAGCAGCAAGATTTGTGACCTGTTGCCACAAGAAAAGGGCAACCAGTGAAGAACAATCACCCTTGTAAATACAACCCATATTTATGCTTATTTATTTTTCCTTGTGTTCTTTAAACATTTATACATCGTTGCAACACTATATATACATAATATGACATTTGTAACGTCTTTATTGTTTTGAAACTTCGGTATGTGTAATGTTTACTGTTAATTTTTATTGTTTATTTCACTTTTGTATATTATCTACCTCACTTGCTTTGGCAATGTTAACACATGTTTCCCATGCCAATAAAGCACCTTGAATTGAATTGAATTGAGAGAAAGGGAGAGAGAGTTCTAAACAGTAGAAAGAGAGAGAGAGAAAGGGAGAGAGAGAGTTCGAAACAGTAGAAAGAGAGAGAGAGAAAGGGAGAGAGAGTTCTAAACAGTAGAAAGAGAGAGAGAGAGAAAGGGAGAGAGAGTTCTAAACAGTAGAAAGAGAGAGAGAGAGAGAGAGAGAAAGGGAGAGAGAGTTCTAAACAGTAGAAAGAGAGAGAGAGAAAGGGAGAGAGAGTTCTAAACAGTAGAAAGAGAGAGAGGGAGAGAAAGGAGAGAGAGTTCTAAACAGTAGAAAAGAGAGAGAGAGAGAGAAAGGGAGAGAGAGTTCTAAACAGTAGAAAGAGAGAGAGAGAGAAAGGAGAGAGAGAGTTCTAAACAGTAGAAAGAGAGAGAGAGAGAGAAAAGGAGAGAGAGAGTTCTAAACAGTAGAAAGAGAGAGAGAGAAAGAGAGAGAAAGAGAGAGAGTTCTAAACAGTAGAAAGAGAGAGAGAGAGAGAAAGGGAGAGAGAGAGTTCTAAACAGTAGAAAGAGAGAGAGAGAAAGAGAGAGAAAGGGAGAGAGAGAGTTCTAAACAGTAGAAAGAGAGAGAGAGAGAGAAAGGGAGAGAGAGAGTTCTAAACAGTAGAAAGAGAGAGAGACCCATATTTATGTTGATTTATTTTCCCTTTTGTACTTTAACTGTTTGCACATAATATGACATTTGAAATGTCTTTATTGTTTTGGAACTTTTGTGAGTGTAATTGTCACGCCCTGACCTTAGAGAGCTTTTATTGTCTCTATTTTGGTTTGCCCAGGGTGTGATTTGGGTGGGCATTCTATGTTCATTTTTCTATGTTTTGTATTTCTTTGTTTTGGCCGGGTATGGTTCTCAATCAGGGACAGCTGTCTATCGTTGTCTCTGATTGGGAACCATACTTAGGCAGCCCTTTTTCCCACCTGTGATTGTGGGTAGTTGTCTTTGTTTGTTGGCACTATAGCCTTTAGCTTCACGGTTGTTTTTGGATTGTTTATTGTTTTTGTCGGCATCATATAAATAAAGGAATATGTACGCTCACCACGCTGCACCTTGGTCCTCTTCATTCAACGGCCATGACAGAACTGCCCACCACCAAGGGACGAAGCAGCGTGGTAAAGAGATAAAGGCAGCGAAGGAGGAGCGGCGGTGATATGAGGAGGCTAACCATCGAAGCAGGGGGGGACACAGGGATTGTGGCAGAGTCAGGATTCAGACCTGACCTGTTGGAGGGTGTGTGTGTGAGGTGGGGTAAAGGCATGAGGAGGGCACTTCTGGGGCAGGGCCCAGGGGGACTAGGAGGTATTTTCTGGGACTCTGACATTTATCTGCCTGACTGCTCCTGAAAGTGATCCTGCTGAGTCCGACACAGGAAATCTCAGGCTTTCCAAACACACACCAACGCCACGGAACAACAACACACACACACACAGCCAAACTGACAACACACCTACACACACACAGCTCCACTGGAAATATGCACTGACAACATACACACAATCCAACTGACAACACACATGGCCCTGGTGAAACCCCAATGAGTAGAGTGATAAAGTGGGATGGGGGTTTTGAGGTACATGGGACCCTCCTCAGCTAAAGCACAAAATAAGCCTTTAATTAATGGTAATATGATTAGCTCATTACATATGTTATAACCAATTTAAATATATTCTTATAGCAGTAAATGATCTCAAAATGAAGTATAACAATGTATGTCAATAAAGGAATAGGAATATACTGCTATACCTTGTGGATCCCTAGGACCAGAACTGAACAACAACAATTCTACCAATGATGAGACATACGCCTTGTTTAAATCCCCTAAAAATGCAGTAACCCACCCTCCCTTCCTTGAGGTAATGATAGGATTTCTGAAAGGAGAAATCCTTTCTATATTTAAACTAGGCCTGAACTTCCACTTTGACGACAATTGACAAAGTAATGTACTTGGTGTCTGGCACCACCATGTGGCAGCACAGGGAATTGCTTTGGTATGCATCTACAACAGAACAAGTACTTTTCTCCATGTCTGCTAACAATCCATCATGACCAATAGAATAACACACAGTAACAGCCTCATGTACTGCGGTGTGTGCATACTGTCGTGTTATTAGATACTTTTGACGCCAGAAGGTCAAATCGGGGGACATGATACAGGCCTACTTTTTCAGTATGAAAAGATCTGCTGTCATACTTGGCAGGAAACCGTCATACTTGGCAGGAAGAGGCTGTTCTTTTCAAATATTTGCCTCTGTCGAACAGCCAAGTGAACAAACATGTCTTTTCGTACAAGAGCGGCCCGATGCCATTTGTGAAACTATGATCAATAGGTTATCGATGTACAATTATTTACAATGTAAATAAACAGTCCTAAAATGCAACGTAAAGACAGGTCCGATAACATGAGTTCTGTTTGTGGACCGAGACACCGAGTTGGTTGTTGCCCACTGCATGAATTGAAGCGCACGAGCATAAAAAAAAAAGAAACTAACAAAACTAACAATGGGTGACAAAGAGTTGGCATGATGACACAAACAGGCACTCAGGCAGTTTTCTCCCTCTGTAACTAAACTTCGAAACCTGCTCTAATTCTTTCCCCTGTTCCTTCCCCCAGTGACTCCCACTCTGGGACAACCATGTCTGTGATAGTGGAAGCGGGGCGGTTCATAGCCCAGAGCATCATCTACTACTACACCAGCCAGAGACCAGGGGGCGATACCCCCTCCCGCTCTCACCATCTCCACCACCTCCTCCTTCTACTCCCTTCTAGACTCTCCTCTTCCCTCCCCTCGTAGTCCCTCTCCACCCCCTTGCTCCCAGACTTGCCCTGGGAGACCCGCGTTTCAAAGGTCGCCCCCTTCTGGTCCACGCCTTCTCCATCGGCGGGTACACCTTCACCCAGCTGCTCAGCCAGATGGTCAGGGAGCCACACAAGTACCCAGGCCTGGCCCAACGGGTCGTAGGACATGTCTATGACAGCATGGTGGTCGGGTCGCTGGAGCATATGGCTAAAGGTGAGAGAGAGGGGAAGGAAAGGAGGTAGGATTGTCAGTTTGGATTATTACTCTGAGAGAGGAGTGGGATCTGCTACTGAGACGGTGTGTGGGTGTGTGTATGGGTTAGTTTGTGTGTGGGTGTGTGTATGGGTTAGTTTGTGTGTGGGTGTGTGTATGGGTTAGTTTGTGTGTGGATGTGTGTATGGGTTAGTTTGTGTGTGGGTGTGTGTATGGGTTAGTTTATGTTTGGGTGTGTGTATGGGTTAGTTTGTGTGTGGGTGTGTGTATGGGTTAGTTTGTGTGTGGGTGTGTGTATGGGTTAGTTTGTGTATGGATGTGTGTATGGGTTAGTTTGGGTGTGTGTATGGGTTAGTTTGTGTGTGGATGTGTGTATGGGTTAGTTTGTGTGTGGGTGTGTGTATGGGTTAGTTTGTGTGTGGGTGTGTGTATGGGTTAGTTTGTTTGTGGGTGTGTGTATGGGTTAGTTTGTGTATGGATGTGTGTATGGGTTAGTTTGGGTGTGTGTATGGGTTAGTTTGTGTGTGGATGTGTGTATGGGTTAGTTTGTGTGTGGATGTGTGTATGGGTTAGTTTGTGTGTGGGTGTGTGTATGGGTTAGTTTGTGTGTGGATGTGTGTATGGGTTAGTTTGTGTGTGGATGTGTGTATGGGTTAGTTTGTGTGTGGGTGTGTGTATGGGTTAGTTTGTGTGTGGGTGTGTGTATGGGTTAGTTTGTGTGTGGGTGTGTGTATGGGTTAGTTTGTGTGTGGATGTGTGACAGAGAAAATCATTTAAAATGTAATTAACCTTGACCGGTAAATAAAATAACCTAATCATGACCAATAGAATAACACACAGTAACAACCTTATGTACTGAGGTGTGTGCATACTGTCCTGTCATTAGATACTTTTGACAAATGACATAGGCCTACTTTCCCAGTATGACCCCTCATACTAGGATAGACACCGACATTCTTGTCAGGAAGAGGATGTTCTTTTGAAATATGTGCCTCTGTCGAACAGCCAAGGAACAACTCTGTCTTTTCCTCTTGTTCAATAGTTAATCACAATGTATGAAGTCAGAACGTGCAAGAGCGGCGCGCGCCCGATGCCATTTGTGAAACTATGATAAATTGGTTATGCATTTACACTTATTTACAATGTAATGATGACAGTTCAAACAGTCCTAAAATGCAACGGAAAGACAGGTCCGATAATATGATTTCTGTTTGTGGACCGTGACAACGGACCTGTACTCTCGTGACATTTAACGGCAAATGGAAAAGCGTATGTGAAAATGCAGTTGAGTTTGTTTTTGTACGCCCACTAGGTGAAACGAAAGGCACGAGCAAAACCAGGACACCCTATGGACTGGAGCGGCGCAGATCGAATAAACTCAGGATCTTGAAAGTTGTGGTTATTTCCAACCCTATCGAGTTCGTTTATAACGGACTGTTCATGAATGCTCGAATCTATTAAAGAGGTTAATTCACAGAAAGAAGACCGTGGAGGGTGGGCATATTTCAACTGCTATGAGGATTCTCAAATTCTTCATGGGGTACAATTGCAGAACGCTATGAACGCTGCCTGCTGTGTGACATTGGCTTTGTTTGAAGAAGTTGCATGAAACTGGGTATGTAGAAATGACAGATGCTGAGCTATTCAACCATTTAGTTATTTGCGTAATTTAAGTTATTTGGCATGAAGTAGTAGAGCATAGTAGAGCATATTAACAAAATGGACCTGTATCTGTGCTTTTATTGAACCTTTATTGAAGACTGCTGTAAGACTGACACATATCACCACATGGACAGGCTGCACCCTTGGTTGTGTTGTTGAACTGTCCTAAGCTTAAAACGTTTGTGTGAACTGTAGTGTCTTAGCTCTTATTACTTATTTATGTGAATTTCATTTTTTTTTGTTTTGCTGGCCTGGTCCCAGATCTGTTTGTGGTCTTGCCAACACCTGTCATCATCAAGCCAAACATGACAATGAGTGACAAAGAGTTGGCATGATGGCACAGACTGACACTCAGACAGTTTTCTGCCTCTGTTACTTAACTTCTACTCCTGCGCTAATTCTTTCCCCTTTTCCTTCACCACAGTAACTCCCACTCTGGGCCAGACATGTCTGTGATAGTGGGAGAGTGGCGGTTCATAGCCCAGAGGGTCACCAGAAGCATCACCTACTACTACACCAGCCGGACACCAGGGGGCAATAACCCATCCCCCTCTCCTCCCACCATCTCCCCCACCTCCTCCCATCTAGACACTCCTTTTCCCTCACCCTCCCTCTCCACCCCCTTGCTCCCAGACTTGCCCTCTCACCACAACGTTTCCTCAGTTCTCACCCCTTCCGCTTTGGATGTACCAACCCTCTCTCCATCCTCGCCCACCTTCTCCCCCCGTCCCCTCCTCCTGCTTTTCCCGTGGCTGGGCGCCCGACCGGGGGCCATGGCGAAGTACCGGGACCTCTACCTGGCACGCGGCCTGGACATCCTATCTGTGGAGAGCACTGTGTGGCACTTCCTGTGGCCTCGCTGGGGGCTGGAGTACGGGGCTGAGGTCCTGGAGGTCCTTGGAGACCCGCGTTTCAAAGGTCGCCCCCTTCTGGTCCACGCCTTCTCCATCGGCGGGTACACCTTCACCCAGCTGCTCAGCCAGATGGTCAGGGAGCCACACAAGTATCCAGGCCTGGCCCAACAGGTCGTAGGACATGTCTATGACAGCATGGTGGTCGGGTCGCTGGAGCATATGGCTAAAGGTGAGAGAGGGGAAGGAAAGGAGGTAGGATTGTCAGTTTGGATTATTACTCTGAGAAAGGAGAGGGTTCTGTTACTGAGACGGTGTATGGGTGTGTGTATGGGTTAGTTTGTGTGTGGATGTGTGTATGGGTTAGTTTGTGTGTGGATGTGTGACAGAGAAAATAATTTGAAATGTAATTAACCTTGAAAATAATCTGTGTGTGCCTTAGGCCTGGGTCTGACCCTGTTCCCTCATATCGAGCCCCTGGTGCGATACACTGCTCTCCTCTACTTCTGGCTCTTCAAGTCCCAGACGGTGTACTACTACGACAAGTCAATCCAGGTCTTCTACAACAGCCCCGTCACCGCCCCGGCGCTCTTCTTCTTCTGTGAGAACGACGCGCTGTGCGACCCCGTCGCCATGGAGGCGGTCCTCGACTTCTGGAGGAAGCGGGGCATTGCTGTGGAAACCGGGAAGTGGAAGGAGTCTGTGCACGCTGCTCATCTACGCTGTCACCCGGAGGAGTACCTCTCCACGTTGGAAAAATTTATGATCTCGCTCAACATCACCCCCCTCAGGGCTAAGATGTAAATGGCTCATGTGCTAATTACAGTGGAGGGGTTTGATCATTCAATAAAGCCTGCATACTCATGTGCCAAAACAAATGTTATAACAAAATTATAACATAGTGTAGTCATGTAGCATGTAAACTTTTATCCATAGAAACTTGTTTGACACATACTCAGCATATGGGTCACGAGGGTGTCAAACCCTCAACACACTAGTTTTACTTCCCTGTTGCTATAATAACAACATATCCAATCCTAACTCCTAGCATGTGTTTTGACTGTGCTACGTATTATTATCTATTTGTACAGATATAGGATCTTAATTTGACCAGCATTGTCGTAGCAAAATAATGAATGTTTAGTCCATAATGTTTCTTGATCAGTGTTCAGGCTATTAAAAGTTGTCAACATGAAAAGTGCAGTACTGTTAATATAATTGTGTTCGTGTGGGTTTTCAGTGAATTTTCTGTGAATGTATGTAAATCACAAAGCTTATCTTCATTTCCTGCGGTACTGGAAAATTCTCTGCAACAGGAGTAATCAAATGAAGTTACGATATCTGTATGTGAGCTTACTCAATATTGTCCATGACACAGTCCATATGCATCAGATAAGGCCACGGTCACTATCTTTAAGGTGAAACACATGACAGACACAGCTCACTATACGTTGATTCGCAATAGATATTTATTTAGTACTTATTGTAAATATTGATTGTAATTGTTTTTACATGAGTATATATTCATTCTCAATAGCTGGTGACAGGGAGTACAGTGGGAGAGAGGAAGAGAGAGGGAGAGGAAACATTTTGAAGATGAGAAAGAACTGAAGAGGAGGAATACAGAAAGGAGTGGGAGGGTTTGAAGAAAGGAACGGACCTGTTCTGGAAGTAGGTGCCTGTCAATAGTAGTGTAGTGAGTGACAAACAATCTGTGGGACGTTTTCTTATCAGGCATTTCCGGCAACTGTTGCATATTCAATCTAGTTTGTATTAAACTTTTTTTTGTCTGTTTTGGTCTCACAAAACTGAGTGTTCTTTATGAGGAAGCAAAGGGTTAAGCATGTGACGACGTATCACGGCCAAGGGTACATGCTGTGAACTGCCATGTGATATTGACTGCACACACCCCAGTAGGCATAGGTTTGCACTTGCGGAACAACCTGTGTCTAACCTCTGGCACCGGCAGAAAGAGACTTTGAAAGATACATAAATATAGGCACGTGCATGTGTAACGGGGTAGAACCGTTGATATTGTGAACGAAGCATTGTTGGGCTGTCAGACCCAGGTGTGGCTAATTTATCCTACGTTACACACAGTAAGTGTTCAGAAAGAAGACTGAATAAGGATAAAAAATAAACTAATGGGTCAATTATTATCATAATAAAATAGGTAGACTGTTAGACGCATGAACACTGTTGTTACACCTGGTCTTAGAGCAGTTTGATTATTCTGTAGGGAAATCCAAGACACTCCATTTAGTATGCCATGTCATAATTACAGCAACCATGAAAATAGGGTAGCTGGATGGGTGGGTGTATAACATAAAAGTCTAGCAACCCAAATGTTGAGAGTTCAAATCTCATCCCAGACAACAAACATTTTAGCTAATGATCAACTTATTCCTCCCTATTTTACCTATATATTTTGAATGTATTGATATGTAGGCTATGTGTGCTGTTTTTAAATGTATGTAGTTCTGTCCTTGAACTGTTCTTGTCTATGTTGTGTATTATGTTATGTTTCATGTTCTGTGTGGACCCCAGGAAGGGTGATGAGACCTCTTCAGAGGACCACCACCAGCCCCTACGAAGGAGGGTATGAGACCTCTTCAGAGGACCACCACCAGCCCCTACGATGGAGGGTATGAGACCTCTGGACTTCTTCATGCGTATCAACTCTATGAGTATCAGGCCAAAATGATTCTGCACGGATGTTCTCTTATCATGCGTTTCTAGAATATGTTGTAATTACAGTATATGTTATAACTGTGGACACCAATGTGTTGTAGCAGGCTTATGGGAACAAGGAGCGTGCTAGCCATGTACTGGTGGAAAAGAAGATCCGGAGAAGAAGTGGTGGTGGATCGGCCACACCCTCCGAACACCCCCTTTCCAACATCACCAGGCAAGCTGTATCCTGGAACCCACAAGGGAAAAGCGTATACTGAATTAACACCTGGAGGTGAGAGATGAAGGAAGATACAAGGAAAACCAGCATGAGGTGGAACCACAGGAGGTTGGTGGCACCTTAATTGTGGAGGACGGGCTCGTGGTAATGCCTGGAGCGGAATAGGTGGAATGGTCTCAAATACATCAAACACATGGTTTGATGACATTCCATGCAGCCATTATTATAGGCCCTTCTCCCCTCAGCAGCCTCCACTGTACTGTGGATTGAGAAGAATACTGCCCAGAACAGTGTGATTGAGAGCAGCCTCCACTGTACTGTGGAAAGAGAAGAAGAATACTGCCCAGAGTGAGATGGAGAGCAGCCTCCACTGTACTGTGGAATGAGAAGAAGAATACTGCCCAGAGTGAGATGAAGAGCAGCCTCCACTGTACTGTGGAATGAGAAGAAGAATACTGACCAGAGTGAGATGGAGAGCAGCCTCCACTGTACTGCGGAATGAGAAGAAGAATACTGCCCAGAGTGAGATGGAGAGCAGCCTCCACTGTACTGTGGAATGAGAAGAAGAATACTGCCCAGAGTGAGATGGAGAGCAGCCTCCACTGTACTGTGGAATGACAAGAAGAATACTGCCCACAGTGAGATGGAGAGCAGCCTCCACTGTACTGTGGAATAAGAAGAAGAATACTGCCCAAAACAGAGTGAGATGGAGAGCAGCCTCCACTGTACTGTGGAATGACAAGAAGAATACTGCCCAAAACAGAGTGAGATGGAGAGCAGCCTCCACTGTACTGTGGAATGACAAGAAGAATACTGCCCAGAACAGAGTGAGATGGAGAGCAGCCTCCACTGTACTGCTCGGCCTCTGACCGCAAGGCACTACAGAGGGTAGTGCGTACGGCCCAGTACATCACTGGGGCTAAGCTGCCTTCCATCGAGGACCTCTACACCAGGCGGTGTCAGAGGAAGGCCCAAAAAATTGTCAAAGACCCCAGCCACCCCAGTTATAGACTGTTCTCTCTACTACCGCATGGCAAGCAGTACCGGAGTGCCAAGTCTAGGACTAAAAAGCTTCTCAACAGTTTTTACCCCCAAGCCATAAGACTCCTGAACAGGTTATAAAATTGCTACCCGGACTATTTGCATTGTGTGGCCCCCCACCCCAACCCCTCCTTTTACGCTGCTGCTACTCTCTGTTTATCATATATGCATAGTAGCAAATAGGAGAAGGATAGGCTGAAAGGACTGTGCAGACAGGAGAGGTGAATAAAGATCAAACCGAAGCCAATGGGGTAAATAGTTCGACTGTTCGATGCATGAACCCTAGATGGGGCCTGCTCTCATGATGTCCTATGAGTGTCATCCGATGAAGATCATCAAAGGTTAGTGATTAATTTTATCTCTATTTATGTTTTTTGTGACTCCTATCTTTGGATGGGAAAATGGCTGTGTATTTTTTGGACTTGGCGGTGATCTAGCATAATCATATGTTGTATTTTCGCTGTAAAGCATTTTTAAAATCGGACACGATGGGTAGATTAACAAGATGTTTATCTTTAATTTGCTGTATTGGACTTGTTAATGTGTGAAAGTTACATTTAAATAAATGTGAAATTCTGTGTAGCTAACTGAGTTCAACAACTGGGGCTGATACGTGGTTAGTGGGCATCTTGTATATTTACATCTGTGATCAAAGTTCCTTGACCTCACACAGATGTGTGCTGCCTTTAATGAATTACCGTAGTCCTATCAAATATGGTGGATAAATGAAGTTTTCTCAGGCCATTTAACATTGGAGGCAAAAAAGTCAGTAACGGTCTACTTAACCGGGTGTGTCTTGCATAGACATCAATGCAATAGGAGCTGGGTCTGGTGTACTTAGTTAATTGACTTTCATAGACGGATGGGTTGTTTAGCAACAAAACTGTTGGAGCAAAACAGGCTGGGTTGGCTTAGAATCAAAGGATTGTTGATATCATTTAAACAATATTTCCCCTCCAATTTTTTTTATTGAAATTAATAAATAAATGTGCACAATGAGCACTTGTTGTCTCTCAAATACATCGTTACAGTTTTGGTTAGCTAGCTAGTGTGGGATTCTGTGTTTTACATTATAGCCATTACCATATATATATGATTAAATATTATCTGATGTTGTGTGAAGTATCTGCATTTGTGCACTTGAGCATCATCATGAGATTAAACAACTGCTTGCTACATCTACTTGCCTGTTTGTGTGTGTGACAAGAACTGAGTAACATGGTGTGACCTGCATGTCGCAAAACTGTAGATAGCAGCCCAGCAGATGCTTTGTCCTTGTGTTTGTATGTGACAATATTGAGCACATGGTGTGACTTGCTGTATGTTACAAAGTTGTGGTCAATTAGGTATAGGGAGGGGTGGTCATCACAAGGTTTGACTGAGATGGAAAAATACTGAACAACACAATAGCAGGAACTGAGCAACTGTTATAACTAGGCTGCGATACCAGAACAGTAAGAATCTATACATCGACGGAGGGAGGACACCAAGAAGCGCCAAGAGGCGGGGACCCGCCTGAGTGCCTGCGATAGGCTGAGCAAGTCTAAACCACGCTCAGCCTCTACTGTGATAGGCCAACAGATGGGTTGGAACTATGTCTATCACAGTATAAGAACAACTGTTTACGTACATCCTGTCAGTTCCCTGTTCTGCCCTGCATGGTATTACAGTGAGCCCGTATATACGAAAATTGCATTTGCCATTTATTACTTAGCTAATGAAAAATACATAGTATACAATCGGTGACTCATTGTTATATTTATCCTGATACCAGATTCGAATTTACACAACTCTAACAATTGGTGACCCCGACGTGATCTGGTAGAAGGACTACGCTGGAGATTGTCCGGCTGATTGGCCATTGCTGTCATCGGACGGTGTTTCTCACAAAAAGACCGGTCTACTAAAAAGGTAAGCAGATACCTATTGTAAGAACTGAAATTCTGCATATTGGCATTATCCAAATTAATTTTGTGAGAACACCTGTTTGATGTAAGTTACTAAATTTAAACTATTATGATGTGTGAGATTGGAAAATAGTTGAGAAAGTAATATCTCCATTGGCAACTGCAATTTTATTTTTGATCAATAATACTTAATGATGCATTGTGTATGGGATGTACTAGTATGCCTGGCTGGTAGGTGGTAACAGAGAACACTTACTACATGTATGAGTGGTGGGTAACGAGTGACCACCAAAGTGCGAATGGAAAGCCATATGATGCGAGTGTGATGTACTAGGCAGGGCCAAGTGTGAATGACAGATATTTAAATTGATTACTTGGACTTGAGACCGATTTAGCCCTATGGAGAGGGTCTCTCTAAGATCCTAACAAAGCATAGGTGTGTGTGGAGTACATCGGGTAGTAAAGTCAGCGCACTGACTACCAAGTTTGAGTGAGACATTAAGTTGTTGTAGAAACGTGATCCGGTCGACACGTTAGTC